>NC_039266.1:12633805-12786305 GCF_003368295.1 Carassius auratus
TTTGTATTTATTTAAAAGGCAATGATTTAAACCTCAGGCTATGATATGATACAAATTAATGGAATAAGCACAGCCCCTGCTCACCAATCAAACAGCCACGTTGCGCATCTCTGTCTCTCAAAAACCAAACCAGTTCTCTCTCAAGAGTAGGCTAATAATCTACTTAGACACAGATACATTTTCTATTTGGCCTACATGTTTGCATCTTTATCTTTTACTGGTTTGCGCGGCACACGCTCAAGTTCACAATTGTGCGCATTGAATTGATTCAGTCGAGTTCAAATGATCACTAAACATTTTTCGTGACATCTCTCTGCTTGCATGATAAATATTAGTTTAGAAATTAGTAATTATTTTAGTTTAACACGGCATCCTTGTTCAGTGATAACCATGAAAAAAAAAAAAGATTGTCATAACGGTCTTATCAAGCATCTGTATGACGTTGGATCCGAATGCAGATACAAATCATTTTTGGGTGTGATTGTTACTGATATAAATACAGATACAAATACTGGCTGTTACATAAAAATGTAAATATTTAATGTCATAATTATAAACATTTTGACAATTTACATATGTAACTGTTGCATAAGGCTATAAATGAATAAGCATTTATTGATAAGAACTATTTCATGTCTTTTCATTTACAGTAGCATGAACCACGAGCAGTCGAGTAACTGGAGTATTTTTTAAATAAGAAATCGACTAGCAGAAATCAGTAGTCATGCAACCCCTACTACACAGAGTTCATTGCTCCCTACTCCCTGAGCAGGGGAAATCTGTTGAAGTTTACTTCACTTCCGAGCATACATTCATGGTTTTGCACTGTGCAACGTCTTCACACATGGACAAGTGTGACATCATATACCTCGTTAAATAAATACAATTTAAATTCAGGTCTCGCACACTTCAAATCAATTTGAATGGAACATATACATTTGCTTCGAATTGGAATCATGGTGAAATGATGATCCTGTGATGTCTACTTCACAGGGAATGTCTGAATCCGTAAGAGAAACATACAAAATGTGCAGAGCAGGGGGTCGCAAGTACTGGTATTGAGAACCGCTGCACTACGCTATCAGCGCCAACATCTAACTAAGACTCTGGCCCAATCTCCTAATTGCTGTTTATTAATCGTTAGGAAGGTAGTTCAATTTAGGTATTGGGTAGGATTAAAAATGTTGATTACGGTCATGCAGAATATGTGCTTTATAATTACTAATAAACGGCATTTGCTAGTAATATACATGATAATAAGTAGTGTTGTCAAATTATTAATCACGATTAATTCCATCCAAAAATAAAAGTTTTTGTTTACATAATATATGTGTGTGTACTGTGTATATTTATTATTTATATATAAATACAATTGCATGCATTTATATATTTAAGAAAAATATGTTTATATTAAATATATTTATGTTTAATATAAAATATAAGCATATAAATGTATATACATATTTTCAAAATATATACTGTATGTTTGTTTATTACATATATTATGTAAAGAAAAACAATATTTTGGATGCAATTAATAATTTGACAGCAATAATATTAAGCAACCAGTGAATAGTAATAATTGGCCCCTACTAAAGTGTTACTCTTTATGGCTTTAACTTTATGTGAGTATTCTCTAACTCAGTGGCTCTCAGTAGTTTTGTCACACTCTTTCAGTTTTGCCATTTTTTTCAAGAAACTAATAAAAATGTTTAGCATGCAGAATTGAACTATTTTGAAATGTTACTCTGTACTGGTCCAGCTAACATGTACATCATCAAGCAATTGGCTATTTTAACTGCTCTTTTTTAGCTGCTTTTTTAAAGTGTGACTTTGTTTCCTACAGTCCTACACAAAGTGTTACGATTCCTCTATTCTAAGGATATTGGAAACATTTTAATTACAGCTACCCTACAGATTGATTAGTTTTACCCATTCATATATGTATGAATGAATCATCTTTTCCTTATGATATAAACCCTATTCATAGATCGTATGCTCAGATGGAAAGAATACTGGCAGAGTTCTGTAGCTGCTGTGGCCTGACAGGAATTTGCGTCAGCACACCTTAAGATCCGTATAAACAAAGGTCAAAGGTCTGAACTGCAAGAGAATAAATGACGCCTGAAATCTTGATTGACTGCAACCTTTTTTCTTTTTTTTTCAGAAATGCAGCTTATACCATTTTCATGAAGAAACTATAAAAACAGAGTGAAGCACAATTCACAGAATCTGTAGTTTGCAAATACATTATATATTTTTTTTCTCTAGTTTTACGATGGATTTACTTTAAAGGGGGGGTGAAATGCTATTTCATGCATACTGAGTTTTTTACACTGTTAAAGAGTTGGATTCCCATGGTAAACATGGACAAAGTTTCAAAAATTAAGTTGTGCGTTTGAAGGAGTATTTCTGTTCCAAAAATACTACTTCCGGTTTGTCACAAGTTTCGGAAGAGTTTTTTTCGAGTATGGCTCTGTGTGACGTTAGATGGAGCGGAATTTCCTTATATGGGTCCTGAGGGCACCTCTGCCGGAAGAGCGCGCGCTCTTTACTAGAGAAGAAGAAGAGCGCGCGCTCCCGTATAGCACAGCACTGAGAGCACAACACACTTCACTGATCAGAGCGAGAGCGTCGCGAAATGTCACAAAAGAAGTGTGTTTTTGGTTGCCAGGGCAAGACAACCCTGCACAGATTACCTAAAGAGAAACAGCATTAAGGGACCAGTGGATGGAGTTTATTTCTACAGAGCATCAACGGAGTTGTGCAAGTGTTTGTGTTTGTTCCCTGCATTTAGAAGATGCTTGTTTTACAACAAGGTCCAGTTTGACGACGAATTGGCACATCGTTTATTTCTTAAGGATAATGCAGTCCCAACGAAAAAGGGTCACGATCGTGTGTTGGAACCGCATGCGGTGAGTAAAACTGCTTCAAATATCTCTGTGTTATTAACTTAGCTATCCGCGTGTAAGCACATCAAGTAAACAACATGCGATGTTGTCATCAAACTGCACTTTCCACATCTACAGCTTAAAAGAAAAAAAAAAAGACGACAAAGAAAGTGGAACTTAGTCATTTTCCAAAACCGCTAAGCAAATATATACAGTTTCAGTACATACCACATAGAGACTGATTGCTGATGCTGCTCTTGTTCAATTTCAGCCTCTGGATCTGATTCTGGATCATAAATATATGCTGAATCTGACTGTTAGCCGTGGTTTGTCCTCACAGTGTCACAGCTTCCAGACGCGCTCAACACAAAAGCCTACTCGCGCTCGTGATTCTTTAGCTCCGCCCACACGTCACGCCTCCAGGCACTCGTGTTTTTCCGGGAAAAATCGGTACAGACTATCTTTCTCTTATGAATATAATAAAACTAAAGACTTTTTGGAGTTATGAAGGATGCAGTACTACTCTATAGGTACTCAAGATTAACAGGATATTGAGTGGAAACAAGCATTTCACCCCCCCTTTAAGACACTATCCCTACAGCGCCAAAAGCAGATGAACCATTCTAAGTCTTTTTTGTTGTCATTGTGTTATTGTTTGTTTTCATTTTAAGGTAATGTTGTGTTTATGAGTGCAGCGATATGGGAATTTCTTAGCCGATAATGTTAATCTATGATCAATATCTTGTTTTGTACAATACTGATAAACAGATGGTTTTACACTTAGCATTTTAACTCTTTTAAACTGAAATAAAATACCCTCAAGCTTAGAATTGTTAATTTGCTGAAATATTTTTTTTTCTAGCTTTTTATAATTTTATTAGAATTATTGCATATTAATAATCAAAATAAATATGATCACAATTTATTGTATGATATTGTATTATACAATACATAATATTATGTCTTAATATTATAGTCATGTATGTATGTTACAAAAATGCTCAACAAAATATATACTATAAATTATCCATTCAAATTATCAGCTGCTATTCCGCTATTGATAGACCATTAATAATTTTCCCAGGTATCCACCAATAATTCCTCCACTGATATACAGTATTGTGTACTTCTGGATGTTTATTTAGTGCGAATACACCGCATTCTTCAGTTGTGAAACCAAAAAGGCCATTATTGCTAGAAACCTGGCACAAAAAGGAAATTCAAGAGACAGCATGAGGTCTCAAATTTCAAAGCACAAATAATGACTCCAGGTGATTTCAGTAGCACTGTTACAGCTCCTCACATAGCATCCTAATATAAAATACGCTGTTTAGCACTTAATGGCTCCTATTTACTATTTGCATACTAGACAAATTATGAAATTATCATTCAGGAAACATTTATAGAGTCATGCAGTTTCATTTTATTTGTAGGTTTTATGAGCTAGAATTAAAGTTAAAGGGAAGTACCATTAAGATGGAGCAGTTAAGACACTAAAAACTTCATGAAGCCAACTTCTCGTTGTTTTAGTTTTAATAGAAGTACACTAAACTCTAACATGAACCAGACATCCCTGTGGAGGCACTGGTTTTCTATTAATAATGTGTATTCCTCCTTTATGTTCATGAATAAGTTAAGGAACACAAAACAATACATTCTGAACTGTTTCTGTCCATATAATAAAAGTCAATGGGGTCCAAAACAACACAGGCCCCCATTGACTTTCAATGTATTTACAAAAAACAGGAATTTCTCTGTATCTTCTAGGGGTCACTTTATAAAGAGCATTATTTATATCTTGAATGCTGAAGTTTGCAAGCCTGCAAAACTCAGTTGAGACTCTGCTGATGTCAGTAAAAGTAAAAGCGAAAGTCTTTCTCTGTAACTCTAACAAGTTTGCAGTGAAGCCTTGTTGTGAAGGACACAGATAAATGGTCCCTCCGCAACTTCCTGCTTTTCAGCGGTGGTTAATTTGGCCTCAAGCAATGCTTAGATCCCTAGATGTGTCTCAAGTGAGGTCGCTCTGCTACTAAGCGCTGACACACAGGCTTGCTGGCACTAGCCGTTGTAATAGCGATTAAGTAATAGTTTGACTTATGTGATTTGTGAATGACTGTGTCAGAGAGATAAAGAGAGCAAGAGAGAGTCACAGCTGCTATCATGACAGGAGCATTCGTACAGTTCATTCTATCCGAGGACACTTTGGGATAACTGTAATAGGATTTCCATTCTATCTTTGGTAAGGATATAAGAGGTTATAACCGGGTGCTCATTCTTTCCTTACAGGAGGAGTTGTCAGATAATCTAATACTAGTTAGTGCTTCACACAGCATGGAAACTTTTGAGTTTGCCTGATGTCACTTCCTCTTACTCCCTTAGCACTCTGGGAACACGAGCACTGAAATGAGTCTACATGGGTTTTTAATGCAGCAGATTATATTGCTGAAATCTGACAGCACTTCATTATAAAGAATTCACTCCTACATGTTCAAATTGTTCTGTGTGCTCATGCTCGTTTCAGTGAATTAAAGTAAATCTCCCATGAAGGAAGAGGGCACAGCTTCCAGCAGCCCTCAAGGGCAGCTGTCCCATCAGAAGCTCATAAAGCCATGGAAACAGACAGCAATCTCTACCCCTGTGGTGCCCAGCAGCTCTCTTAGTAATTTCAGTTAATACTTGGGTTACATTTCTATACATTTTTTAAATAAACTAACTTTGACTTAATTCCAGTATATCTTATACAAAAATCAAATGTTTAATTTCTAGCCCTCTAGCAAGCCTAAATGGAATTGATAAACTGGATCTAGCATAAGTCATGCAAATTGATTATTTCACCCCAAACCTAAACTCACGTCATCGGTTAAGCCAGTGTTGCTGTTTTGGATAGAGGTGGGTTTACCGTACAACAACAAAACTTGATCAAACAAAACTTTGTCTAACAGCCAAAGTATGATGCATCGCTGAAGATGTCATCGCCAATAGCTTTGTGCTTAGCGCATCGTCCAGACTGTCCTCCAACAAAAAATGACATTTTAAATGTAAAATTACATTTATGCATTTTAGCAGACGCTTTTATCCAAAGCCACTTACAGTGCATTCAGGCTATCAATTTTTATGTGAGAGTTGACACGAAAGCACTGGGCGGAGAGAGGAGGCATGGGATCAGCAAGGGACCTCAAGGCAGGAATCGAACCCGGGGCAATATGAAGTTCTACCGGCAACAGGACACTTTCATATTAATTCTTTGTACTCTTTTATCTGCGTCATAATTTGGGTTTAGTATAACTCATTTGGTAAAGCATTGAGTTATATGACAATATGTGATCATGTGATCATGGGTCCGATCCCAAAGAACACACATACTCGTAAAATGCACATGCATTGTAAAACATGATTTTGCATGATTTCTGTGAGGGTAAGTCTAGGGGCGGGGTTAGGTGTGATCCTTCGTACAAATTCATATTAATAAGCCACCTAGTAAAATATGTACCATGTTAAAAGTCCACAAATTGAATTTAAATAAAAATGCTTTTTGATTGGTAATGACATTCATAAAACACCCATAAAATATAACTTAAAAAAAAAACTATCTAGCTAGTGACAACTTTTTAAATCATATTAACATGCATTTTCTAATCGCTGTTCGGTTAGCATTCAGTCAGCAGCTTTCATTTCATCATTTTGTTTATTGTTTATCGCGGGTTCACTCTGCGTCATACTTTATGGTTCGTTTACACATTTACATGCTTTTTTACACTTCAAAAGCAGTGCTGATTGTTGACATGCTAAAATATAAAGATTGAAATGTGTATATATATTCTGAAAATAAAAGATAAACATATTCTAAATGTACTAGTTAGCTTATTTCTTTTACTGAGAACATGTATATAAGTCCACATGCCATAATTAGAATCTATATTTTTCAACTTAGGTTAAGAGCTGTATTTTCAACCACATAAATTTGCAATGCTGTTTCCAAGTGTTCATTGGAACTACTGATTCTGGAAACAACCAGTCGAGCAATGTTTATGTAACTGTAGATTCCATAGTATTAAAAAAGTTTTATAAGCATGAATTTAACTTAATGAAGTATTAACTAGAGTAATATTAAAATATACCATGTCGTTTAAGTACTAGCCTGACGTACAATGAACTATCATAGTATGCATTTTTTTTAAGGGATAGCAAGACCTTTGTTCAACTTTGGAACACAAATTAAGATATTTTTGATGAAATCTGAGAGCTTTCTGACCCTGCATAGACAGACAGCAAAACAACTGAAACATTCAAGGCTCAGAAATGTACTAAGGACATGGTTAAAATAGTCCATGTGACATCAGTGGTTCAATCTTATTTTTATTATGCTATGAGAATACTTTTTCAGCCTGAAAAAATAATGACTTTAACAAATACTTCTCTTTCGTGTCAGTCTTCGATGCATGTTCACGAGAGTATCATGATGCATGAGTGTGGTGCTGCTGACGCAGGAGCCGATGTGATGACGTAGAACGTCCATCTCTCGTAATTCATTGTCTGTATATTCTGGTTCAAATAAGTAAGGATGGGCAAAAAATTGCAAGTCATGATCTCTCTTGAAATCTTCAGACATGTTTACAAGTGACATTGCTTACATTGCTTAACTTTATTTGTATAAATATTATTTCACTTTTTTTTCATAATTTCTTAATTGTCACAATAACAAGATGTTATGTCATTTTGACGACACCTTTTCTTGTTAAAACTACATCTTTTCTCATAATAATGAGATGTTTTCTTGTTTAAAACGACATCTTGTAAAAACTATATATTTTCTCGTCAAAACAAGATGTTTCCTTGTTAAAACGACACCTTTTCTCATAAAAACAAGATGTTATGTCATTAAGACTATATAATTATGTCATCAAAACGACATCTTTTCTCATTAAAATTGCGTATTTTTTTAACCCGTGGATACATGGTTTGTCTCAGCCTCCGATGTCACACCCACAGACCGTCGGCTAAACGTCCGATGCATATGGGACATAAGAGTGGAAACACTTCAGGAGTGTTGAAGTCATCATTAGATTGATTGAATTCTACAGGATTTCCGGGTGACGAGTGTGTCGCATTCTTTAACGTTAAAGATACCGTGGTGGCAAACACCTTAACAAAAGAAGACAGCCGTCGTGTTTACTTTGACGACGAGTGCTTATCAGGATCAACTAAATATCGAATTTTCAAAAGTATGTGAAATATTTCAAATTCTTGAAATTGCATGTTGTTTTAGACACTATAGTAGTGTAGTACAGTAAAAATTAAAAATATACAAATTATAAAATATAGTCAAAAGACCATGTCAAACTTTTTGCAAGTAATGTATCTCAATATGGCTGATTTGCTTTATGCGATAACTACTACAAGACAGATGCAAGCTATTTCCTGTACATATGCAAGACTTCTGATTATTCTTTGCTGCTATTAAATAACTAGAAGGATAACAAAGTGCAGTAAATGGTCAAACTGTTTGCATTACAAACAATTGTGTTTATGATCATGATAATATATGATTACTTGAACTGGTAAAATAACAGTATTTTCATTTAAAGGTGAACTATTCCTTTAAGCAGCAATAGCTAGAGTCATGTCACACTGGTTTTACTGCAGAAGAATCACCCACTCACAACAGGCCATTGATCTCACTGAAAGAAGCGTGTCTTTTCTATGCAGATTGCTGCCTGTTTCCCTCACAACGCCATCCGTAAATGGGAGATCCTTTTGTCCGTTGTTATGGGGATGGTATACACTATCACCACCTCAATGCTGGAAATCCTTTGTCTCAAGAATTCATGTCCTTATCTGGCTGTCAGGTTAATGCAAACTAAGAGCTTTTCATTATACACACGCTTTACAAGTGGCGCTCAAAACTCATTTCAAGTGAAAATGACCCTCCCGCTCTAATGTCCTCTAGAATGCAGCTGATTCTGCCTCCGTAGGCATCATTTCAATCTGTTACAGCTAACTAAAAGGCACAGGCATTCAAATGAGCGTGTGAATTGTATCGCCAGATAAGAATCAGCTTGTTTTTCCTGCGTATGTTAATTAATTTGGGACTGACTGCTGAGTTCACAGCTTAATAAATTTATTCATGGAACAACATTTAAACGGATCCCATTTAAACCTGATTAAAAGTGTCTATACAACTGCTCTTTTCTATTCCCAGTGGACATACAATATTCACCGGCTTACTAAAATAATGCTTACGGTGTCTCATCCAGTGAAACTAATTTCAAAGATAAGAGGAAGTTCACGAAGCCTCTGCTCTTATCTTATAAACATATTTCAGTCATTTTAGGGAGATGTGCTTTGCAAGTAAATGTATATAATTGGAGGTGTCTTGCATCTATATTATTCCTCCATCATGTATACTGTAGTTTTCTTTTCATAAACCAAGTTTAATTGCAAATGAACTTCACAGCAAGTGCATCGAAAAACATATGGTGTAGTAACAGTTTTTACTCAGAAATTGCTAGTAAATTGTATAGTTAATTACAAAGCGGCAAGTAACACACTGAATTAAGCATGAAATTGCTAGTAGAAAGACTGAAATAGTATTTTCTTGTAAAAATACTCCAATGATTTTAGTATTATTAACAACTTAAAAAAAAATTACAGCAGGTTTAAGAGTTGATACGATTATTTTATTTAATGTACACTGTAAAATAAAAAGTCCCGTAAAAAATTGGACTGACAGCTATGGCAAAAAACGTACAATTAAAGTAAAATACATAACTGAAACAAGGAATAATCTGTAAAATATTAATTTTTTTCTGTAAAACCAAAAAAAATCTGTAAAATTATTGTTTTTGCACTTTATATCAATTAAGATATTTTGCTGTAATTGTACAGTATTTTTTTATTGACTATGATTTTTTTTCACACTGGCAAATACAGACAAAATAAGTAAATCATTTTATATATATTATATAAATATAGATTTATTTATTTATTACTATTATTATTTTCTTTATCACCACTTGAATGTTGGTAAGTTCCATAAACAACATCAAACAAACAAACAAACAATAAATACATAAAAAAAACTGTGAATATTACTTTGTATTTATTTATTTATTTGTATATTTGTATCTTAATGGAATCCTTTTTCATGTTAAAGACCAGATCTGACATTTTCATAATAACTTTTTTTTCTGCTTTTAAAAAACCTGATGCAACTTTCTAAAAATAAACTAGTTCAGTTGCAGAGTTTAAATGGTTATGATAAGTCAGCATGTTTTAAAAGTGAACAAAAACCAAGGTTTAAAACCCCGGGGGTACATACAGTAACTCCTTAGTGACCAGACGTGTGACATTCCAGTCATTTTACCAGTATGTGGACTCACATAAACCTTTGGCCTGATCTTTTCACACATAATAAGTTGCGTGAGAAAATGCACTGGAAGGTATTCCCAATGTTATTTCTTTTAGACAGCTCACTTTAAGGTTTTACAACTGTGGCCGCCTCACTTGACACCCACTTGTGTCGTGCGTATGTGAGTTTTCAAATAACTGTAGTACCTCAATTTGACAACTGACTGAATCACTCAAGTCTGAAATAACAGCGCATAATGCTTGAGGTATGATATGAAAGATGTCAACCTACTGACATTCACTGGTACCTCTCAGGAAGACGGTGGTGAATAGAGATGCTAGCGTGCCTAAAACAACTGTAATAGAAAATGATGAGACAAGTCATTCTTCCGTGCAGTGTATTCTCAAAGGGCAAACAATCTTCTGCATACATAATTAAGCTTGAAGGACAGCTCTTCAAAGAGTGTCATACTGAGAAAAGAGAGAGCCAAAACAAAAATGAGGGTGCTTTTATCAAACTACCTATTAAGTGAATGAGAGCTTTCACTTGCAGCAAGAGACAATAGAAGAAAGTTTGCTATTTCAAGTTCAGTGAATCAGTTCAGCGAACAGCTTCTGTCAAGATGAAATGCAATATCTATATGCACATACATATTACAGACCTTCCTGTT
The DNA here is from genome assembly GCF_003368295.1 of Carassius auratus. Classification (NCBI taxonomy): domain Eukaryota; kingdom Metazoa; phylum Chordata; class Actinopteri; order Cypriniformes; family Cyprinidae; genus Carassius; species Carassius auratus. The sequence goes on from NC_039266.1 coordinate 12,644,715, forward strand.
TGGGATGGCTCAGTTTTGAGGTTTATTTCTCATGAATATTAGCATCTGCATCTTTCTTTTGTCTATATTTATATCCAATATTTATCCCTCCATACTCTGCAAAGGGAATGAGATGTTAAATCCTCTTGACATTAAATGCCTGTATCTGATATTAGGATATGGAATATCAATAAGAACTTTAGATTAATTGCTATATTAGATGCAACAAGGACTGATAAAACTAAATGCCATTTCACAATAACTGCAGCCAGCAATCAGAGAACATGCCCTTCTAGAGAGATACAGCCATAAATCTTAGTGCATAGAATTGATGGGTGTATTAGTTATTTATTTATTTGGTATCCAATTGCATTTTATATTATTCAGTGTCTGTTTTCCCAAGCTGTCTTTTCAAAGCACATTTGGTCACACTGAAGTCATATGGGATGTTTGATTGGATGGAGAGACAAAAAAGTTAATAATTACAATAATTATTATATAATTGGAATTCTTTCATTAAATAATGTATAGCATTATTATTTATACATTTTATTTATTTTAAGTATTTTATTATTTATGTTTAACTATTTAAAAAACTACTGCAGGTCAAACGTTTGCAATTACAATTGTTTCATATTTTTGAAAGAGATCTCTTATGCTCAATAAGGCTGCATTTATTGGATTCATTCCTGTGATTGCAAAGCTGAATTTCCAGTGTGACATGATCCTTGAAAAATCATTTTAATATGCAGATTTGCAGCTCAAAAAAACATTTCCATTTATTATCAATGATGAAAAAAAAAAAACAGTTCTGCTTAATATTTTTCTAAAAAACGTGATGCACTACCAAAACCAAAAAGCATGATTTTAAAAGAAAGAAAGAAAGAAAGAAAGAAAGAAAGAAAGAAAAAAAGAAAGAAATACTTTTATTCAGCAAGGACACATTAAATTGATCAAAAGTGACCTTAAAGACATACAATTTCTATTAATAAAAGAATATATATATATATATATATATATATATATATATATATATATATATATATACACACATATATACTAAACAAAATTATAAACAAAACTTTTGTTTTTCCCCCATTTCCCCCATTGAGCTGAACTCAAAAGGCCTATTTCTCTCAAATATTGTTCACAAATCTGTCTAAATCTGTGTTAGTGAGCACTTCTCCTTTGCCAAGATAATCCATCCACTTCACAGGTGTGGCATATCAAGATGCTGATTGGACAGCATGATTATTGCACAGGTGTGCCTTAGGCTGGCCACAATAAAAGGCCACTCTAAAATGTGCAGTTTTACTGTATTAGGGGTCCAGGGGGGGTCCGAAAACCAGTTAGTATCTAGTGAGACCACCATTTGCCTCACACAGTGCAACGCGTCTCCTTTGAATAGAGTTGATCAGGTTGCTGATTTTGGCCTGTGGAGTTTTGGTCCACTCCTCTTCAATGGCTGTGTGAAGTTCCTGGATATTGACAGGAACTGAAACACACTGTTGTATACGCCGATCCTGAGCATCCCAAACATGCTCAATGAGTGACATGTCCGGTGAGTATGCTGGCCATGCAAGAACTGGGATGTTTTCAGCTTCCAGGAATTGTGTATAGATCCTTGCAACATGGGGCGGTACATTATCATGCTGCAGCATGAGGTGATGGTCGTGGATGAATGGTACAACAATAGGCCTCAGGATCTCATCACGGTATCTCTGTACATTCAAAATACCATCAATAAAATGCACCTGTGTTCGTTGTTCATAACATAAGCCTGCCCATACCATAACCCCACCACCACCATGGGCTACTCGATCCACAACGCTGACACAAGTCGGTTACAATGATGAACTTCAGTCAGCTTGAGACCCCGATGAGGATGATGAGCATGCAGATGAGCTTCCCTGAGACGGTTTCTGACAGTTTGTGCAGAAATTCTTTGGTTATGCAAACCAATTGTTGCAGCAGCTGTCTGGGTGGCTGGCCTCAGACGATCTTGGAGGTGTAGATGCTGGTGTGGTTATTCGTTGTCTGCGGTTGTGAGGCTGGTTGGATGTACTGCCAAATTCTCTGAAATGCCTTTGAAGACGGCTTATGGTACAGAAATGAAAATTCAATTCACAGGCAACAGTAGACATTCCTGCAGTCACCATGCCAATTGCATGCTCCCTCAAAACTTGCAACATCTGTGGCATTGTACTGTGTGATAAAACTGAGTGGCATTTTATTGTGGCCAGCCTAAGGCACATCTGTGCAATAATCATGCTGTCTAATCAGTATCTTGATATGCCACACCTGTGAGGTGGATGGATTATCTCTGCAAAGTAGAAGTGCTCACTAACACAGATTTAGACCGATTTGGGAACAATATTGGAGAGAAATAGGCCTTTTGTGTACATAAAAAAGTCTTAGATCTAGAGTTCAACTCATTAAAAATGGAGGAAAAACAAAAGTGATGTGTTTATAATTTTGTTCAGTATATAAAAATAATATTATATATAAAATTGTTTCAAATGCAAATAGACTTCAATACAAAAAATCCATCATCAGAAGAAGATTGTCATTATTTGTTCAGTCCTGTACTGTTTAATGAAGAGGGTGACTGTTCAACCCCTCAAAGTGCATTTGCTCTCTGGAAATAAGAAAAGAGTCTTACACGAGTGAAAACGAGAGGACAATTGAGAGTGACACGGTTTTAATCAATGTTCACATAAAAACCTGCAAACCTGTATTAACCGGCACATCTGTCATAAATGTCACGAGGACGTTTTGCAACAATGATTGCACTGATGATGATGATGGGGTGCAATGACACAGGGCAGAACTGAGACATATATACGATAGAGGAAATAAACAGAGATGGATTCCATTACAGATAATCATGTCATTTCCAGAACTGTCAACAACTTAATCGCGTATCTCAAGAAAGGGATGTGAGATTCTCTCTGCATCAGCTACTCCTTCAGGTTCAGGTCCGCTGTAGAAATAACCTCTCAGTCTCTCAGCATACAGTAGCTGCTAAGTGTAACTGTAAATGACAGCACTGCACATTAAAATCCCTTGATATGTTTGGGCTCTGATGACATACAGTACCAACTCTTGAACCACACGCTGATCCACACTGAAATCTATACTAACTCAGTTTTCATGTTCTTGCTGCTATTTTTGTGCCGCTGTCATAGAGGTATTGTTAAGGCTTCCATTTCAGCCTTTATATTACCAAAGCTCTTCTACATATCTAAAATATTGTGTTGCATTAAATTTAAATACTACCGTCCAAAAGTTGCCGTCAGCAAAATGTTGTGTTTTAAAACGTTTCTTTCTTTTTCTCACCAAGGCTGCAATTTGATCCAATATACAGAAGAAAAAATCTGTAGTATTGTCAAATATTATTACAATTTAAAATAACTTTTTATCTATGTAGATATTTTAAAATGTCATTTATTCATTTGATGGGAAAAGCTGAATTTTCAGCATCATTACTTCACTCTATGCTGATCTGATGCTCAAGAAATACTTAAAACATATTTTATGTAACAATGTTTCAGAATTTCTTGATGAATAAAAACTTCAGAAAAGGATTTAGTAAAGCATTCATAATGTTACAAAAAACATTTGATCAATTTAATGTGTTCTTGCAGAATAAAATATGAATAATTCCAAACTTTTTTTTTTGCCAGTGAGTTAACTTATGTGCTTAATTATTTATTTATGTATTTATTTATTATTATTATTATTATTATACGTTTTATATTTAATACTATACATTATTATTTTTTAGAAGGCCCAGAATCTAAGGATTATTTTTTTACATTATCAATCACTTATCATTTATTTATTTATTTTTTTTGGGGGGGGGATCCTGTGAAACAGATTTGAACAGGCGAAATGTGCCTTAATGCTAGATAAAAGCATGAATCATATTCTCCAAAATACTTCATAAGCAAACACGTTATTTTATAGAAAAGCACCAATTTTGTTGGCGATTGATTTCCTACTGTATGTATCAGTAATTTTACTGTATTTCCCTAATTAGTCCTCAGGTCCTTATGGTTTCCCTAACTGCCTCGTTAGCTCTGTGTATTTCTACAGACATACACTAGATTATGCCTGCTTGCTGTAGCTGACATGGTTCTTGCGAGTCGTGAAGAAATTAGAAATATGCAAAATTCAGCAACAAACCTCGAATAAGTTCAGAGAACAGATGGCAGACTGCAAGAGATGGTATTTAAGAGGCTATCATTACTTGGAAAAGCACCAGAGAAGAGTGTGTGGAATGTGAGAGAGGGAAATCTCAAGTCATCCATCTCTGAAAAAGCTTCACAGTGAATAGAAACACCCAATTAGTTAAAGTTACATGGGCATCTCTTCCCACAAAAAGCAGCTTGCAGCTCTTAGCTGCAAAACTCTGAAATGCTGATAGCTTGCAAAACATACCAAAGAAAGAAGAAAGAAAGGATGACCAGTGAGTGGGAGTGAATCTGTTATTCATTACGGTTCCTTTCATGTCCTATCAGCCCACACAGCTGGAGATGCTGCTCATGAACTGAGCATCACATTTTAAGGTATAGATCGATTGAACCCCGAGAGTGCCATTGCATAGTTACAAGAAAAAAATCCCTCCTTTGAATATAAGGAGCTTAAATTACTGCAAGTGATATTGAAAGTATGGTATGCATGTTTAAAAAGAAAGGATGCTCTGGCCTGGTGTGTATTTCCAGCATGTTGAAAGTGTCATGAAGACATCATAAACACAAAAACACTTCTCCTGACAATGCATAAGCAGTTTTAGAAGTGCAGAGAACCCAGTGTGTTCTTTGAATGATTTATGACAAATTGCACAAAGGTTTGTGCGATATATCAAATATTTACAATATATTTTGCTGCAATATAAAATGAAGCAAAAATGAACATTGAGAATAATTTATAACATTTAGGCCTAACTCGCAATACAAGAGTGTTTTTATAACATCTCTGCAAATAGCAAAAACCCAATAGAGTTGTTAAGTTTGATTCATTTTCTTGAATCTGTTCAAACTATGCATTCATTGACTCAAATTATATTCTTCCTAGTTAAAGATTAATTGGACATCTCCATGTGGCATGTTTTATGTTTTAGTAAAATTTTTATATAAATATTACTGTTTTGTTATATTAGTGGGGAAAAAGAATGCATGTGATTTAGTTGCATTCTGTCTTGTATTCATTGAATAAGTTGCCTTGACTATTTTAACCAATATGATATTTAACAAAACAAATTTGCAATAATATACATTTAATAATAATAGGAAAAAACACTATCAGTTGATGGATTTGCAAGACTTTGGTATAGATAAAAATGTTTTATCCATATCCGATAATCCTAGATTGCTATGCATGGTGTTCATAAGAAGCATAAGTCATAGTCACAAGAAATAGATGTTGTTCCCTCAACATAAGATCTCGTGGCCATGACATAAACATGTCTTTACCTCGACAAACTGAAAAGTACCACAACATATCATCAGGTTCCCACTAATTTAATATATCGTGAACATGTCCCCTCAGGGTCACCATACAAGACATTTCAAAGCAGAACCATATGGATTAGCGTGGTACACTGCTGCTCTATAAAGGGATTTTTTTTTTAAACTAGCCTCATCTTTCATTAAATGACAGTGAGTTTTCTTCCACTCCCCCGCACCCATCATTCCATCACAGAATCTCCTGTACATCATTTACTGGTGCATTCAAAGCATTGGCTAGCATCGAAGCTCAAGGCTAGACCATTCTCCCTAAGCCTTTGACGAAAGCTTTAAAGGAAGCTGTATCAATACTATTGGCATCTGTCAAGGCCATACAATGTAGAGAAGATGTCAAGCGTCAAGATACAGCAGACTCAAGGTTTAAAACCCAACAATGCCAGCGGTGCTGTGAATAGCTAGGTAAGTCAATGCGAGCTAATAGCTAGCACTTTCAGTCTGATTAGATTTACCCTTTGGAAAGTCGTTACACTAGAAGCTGTGGCTCCAGGGTTTCCCCGCAACCTTATACAAGAGTGCATCAATTATACATATTAGTCATTTGTCAAATAGATCGTCAAAAACGGAATGTTTTGTTTGCACTTCTGTCTTTTGCTTATGTCTCAAGTGATAATTGATGTCTGTATTAGTGAATTTTAAATTAAGCGCCTCATTTAGAAGAACATTCTGAGTGGTGATGAAATATTCAGTAAAGCATGTCGAGGCTCATAATTGATCATATTAGGAATTGTTAAAAGAAAATGTGGAGGCTAAAGGTTGTCTTCATTAGCATCATTAATTGAAAACAGTCAGAGCATGACACACAAAGGACTGAATTTAATCAAGTACATCGATGGATTCCTCTTTCACATTCAGGGAATTTTCAGTAGGGTTGTCTGGACTTTGAAGAAGTGGTGTAATTTTTAGACCAAGCATTCAGTGGAGCATATCTCTGCATCATGAAATACCATTTGTGGGCCTCTTGACACTCCTGACTTTATTTTTCTGTGGTTTCCTCTGCATTTATGGATGAGCGGTCATTTTTCTTGAAGCTGTGATTGAATGGGATTGGCTCAGCTCCCAAAATCCTTTAAACCTTGGAGCTTGGACAACCAAAATGTTCATAGCCCAGCCAATGAAGTCTCTGGGGTATCAACATTGTGGAGATGAGCCCGGAACCGACCTGAACGGAGCTCTTTGTAGCCACTGCCAATCACTGCCATGGCAATCAAACACATACTGACCCCTGAAGCTCAGAAACATCACCGTTTAATTTTATTCACCACATTTTAAACAGCCAAGATTCATCGGGTTAAATCAATGCTTATAAACGGCTAACTTTAGATATGGAGGTCTATTTAAAAGGTGCTGCCAGCACCTCTCATTCACATTCCTTGACAGTTGCACACGTACTTCAAAGGTTTGGAGTTGGTATGCCATGACTAGAGTGATAAATAAGAAATAAAACTGTGCAGAAAGAAACGAAAACAAAAACACAGAGAATTTCCATTTCATGAGTATGGAGCCCTCAAATTGACATGGTGATGGTAAAAAAAATAAAAATAACCCATTACTTTTGTATTATTGTAATATCTGTTTTGCTGGCAAATGCAAAGTTTCTCAGATGAAAACCTTTGGAATAATTTTTCCCCATCACTAAGGGTAGCGTGCTATGAGGTTCCAAATTCTGCAAGTCACTTGTTTTATTCCTAAAGAATTCTGTTTTGAAGTAATAAAATAAATGATTCTGTGACTTATAATACAGTCACTTCTCACCTACTTATGTTATAATAAGCAGTGTTGGGAAATATCAATTTAAAAAGCTCAAACAAACCTTTCGGCTACACTGCCATTCTGGTTAGCATGAAGAATAAGATGTAAAAGAAGAAGGTTCAACACTTTCTATTGGTTACTAAAATGAGATTAAGTACAAAAAGGTAAATCTGCGAGTTTTCAGTCAGTAAATGGGAAAAATGACATTACATATTTTGCTTGTAAATTGAAAAAGTAATGTGTTACTTGAATAGTTACTTGAAAAAAGTAATCTGAATATGTAACTCACGTTACTAATAATATGTTATCCCAAACACTGAATATCAGTGGTGCAGCTGTTTTGTTACCAATGTTATTTTATTATTATTTTATACCATTAATGTATTTACATATTAAAAGGTTAGTTCACCACAAAATGAAAATTCTGTCATTAATTACTCACCCTCATGTCGTTCTGAACCCGTAAGATCTTCATTCATCTTCAGAAAACAAATTAAGTTATTTGTAATGGAATCTGAGAGCTCTCAGACCCTGCATAGACAGCAACACAACTGTAATGTTCCCAGCCCCTGAAACGAAGTAAGGACATCGGTAAAACAGTCCATGTGACGTCATTGGCTCAACTTTAATTTTGCATAGCTACAAGAATACTCTTTGTTCCTTTTAATCAAAAATAACAATTTATTTAACAATTCTTCTCCCCTGAGTTACATCTTTTGCCATTTTGGAGAGTACCCAATCATTCTTTACGTTTGATGCATTTATGTATGTATTTACATTTAATGTATTTATTATATGAAAGCATTTTTATTTCATTTTGTTACTTCGGTAACATTTCTAATTTTTATGTCTGATATATTTTATTTTATTTCAGCTTTTTAGCTTTATTTATAGCTAAGAAAAACAACACAGAAGCAACACAACAGAGGCAACAAAAATCTATCTGACATTCAACTACTGCAGATCTATAAAAATTGTATTATGCCATGTAACATTTCAAAACTGGCATTCTGCCTGAATATGTATTATTCTTTCGAACTTTTGTCTCTATGAAGCAAGCTCATTAATCTATATAAAGCTTTACAATGCTCTTTTCACAAGGACAGTGTCTTTCACCTGGAACGGCAAGCACCATATATTTCGATTGCTTTTCAGCATATCATCTGACTCAGGTAATAACTATATCTGAGTATCACATTGAGTGATCCTTCAACATTTCCCCAGTCATAATGATAGGAATTGGTCCCCTGCTTAAGAAGTAACCCAAACTGTGGAATGTGTATTGATGACGTGGGACAGCAAACTGTCCCACTTCAAGGTGCATCAGGCACGATAATGTACAAAGTGGCCGATCGATATGGCTTGGCAGTGCTTGCTCTTTGCAGTCTATAATGTGATGTGTACTCAATCAATAACCACTTTTGGTTGACAGACAGACTGGTATGGGCCAGGTAATTGTTCTTGTGTGCCGTGCAGGTTAGGCTCAACCACAGTGAAGAAATTACATGACTGTCCCTTGTGACAGGTGACTGAACCGAAGTTAAAGTCCTTGTGGAAGAACATATTCAGAGGGCTGAATGGAAGAGGTGACAGGTGATTAAAACTTGGGACCATAAAGCAAGTAGATGTTTCATACTCTAGCGGGTTTGGCTGGACTTTTTCACCAAGTCTTTCCTATTGAACATCTTTACATGGAAAGATCTGGGTTGAAAAAAGATGGCATGTTCAAAGCTGCTTGCTCAGCTCTTGCTTTGGCTGGGTTTGGTGGGACTTTTGAGCTTGTAGAGCAGTCAGTGAGACTTATGTCCACATAAGCAGAGGAATTTCTTTTATTTATTTGCCCTCCTCATTCATATTCCGATGACACAAAGCAGTCTGAGAAACATCAGGGAATATTTACATTAGCCCTTTGATTATTTGTTTCAGTCTTGGAAAAATCTTGGTTATATATTGAACACTGCACGGGAGACAAAATAACTTGAATATTCACCAAAATTAGTATTATATTTTCTGTTTATTTATAGAATTTGTCTTATGGTGTGTGTGTGTGCATGTGTGTGGTTCAGGTATACCCAGTGTTCAAATTGGGGGGGGGTGTTCTGGGGGCTGGTAGAGGGGCAGAGGGGCTATATAATCACAATAAAGCTATTTTCAATTTTATATATATAAGAAAGAAACAAGTGTATAGTGTACTTTTTGTAAGAAAAGCAATCAAATGTAAAAATTCCAAATAAATGTATTTTTTAAAATACAAAACAGTTCAATCAAGTGCACTGAATGATTCACTCTTTTATTGTTCGATTAACATTACTGAGACAGACGGCCAATATGACTTACTGTAATGCACAAATCTAATATAATGTTACACATCCAATATTTTTCCCCAACAGATCCCCAAACGTTCATTTAAGACATAACAGATTATGTTTGTGAACACTTTAAATACAAGAAGCAAGAAGCGAGTGGAGAAAAGATACTCCTTTCATAAAACGTACAAAAAAAGATAATTTTAGATGTTTAATTAATATTTGGAGCATTTGAATCACTAGATTAATGAACAAACTTTTGTGAAAACCATAAATTCGACCAAAATTGACATTTTTTCACTTTTTATAGCTGTACAGCTCCAAATTAGTGCACATTCTGACTCATTTTGCCAGCAACGGTCATATATTTATTTTGGTGCGTTTTTCACACAGTCAATCACTTATGATTCTGTTGAATTTATGAACACAGCAGCCAATCAGAGATGTTATCACTGAAACCTCAAAGTTTTGTTCATGGCACACTGACTTTTGTTTGCACCTTTCCTTCGATTAAAATTTTATTTTACTTAGACAAAATGTACATTTTGAGTCAAGCAAAGGTTTTCATTGAGACTAAATTTTAGTTGCCATTAAAAACCTTTGTTAACACCATTATCTTCTGTAATTTTGTTAACATTGCCCCAATGCCAGGTCTTTTCAGAGGCATTTATTCCTTTTTGTTATACTTATCTTTGCACCACAGGAAAAAACATTTAATCCCAAAGCTCATGTAACTTATTTTATAGATTTATTGGAAGCTGCTGGATGAGCTTTTGTAACAGACAAAACAACTGCAGGCAATGTGTGTCCTCCTAGCCAATGATGTTAATGGATGTGCAGAAGCGTGCAACCTTGCAAGCTGTTCATGGGTCAGAAAGCGAGGACCATGGGGTCCTTCCTATAGGAATTATCCCAATGAAGCCGCAAAGCATACATGGATGTGTGCCCGTAACTTATGTCTTTAACAACTCCCACTTCATTTAAGTTAATGCAGTCCACTTCTAAAGGATTCACGGAAATAGGGTCAGACACTTTGATCCGTATTCATTTGACCCCACTCCCTGTAATGTTGCCTGTGGGTATGTGATTTTCAATGCAGCTCCTGCTGTTTGGGAGGTGGTAGCCTGTGACTGATTGATAGAAAGAGTTAGGGCGGGAGGTTAAATAAAATTGACGACTTTAGTAGCTAAATGAATTCCACATCACAGTGTGTATGGACAAGTACATGCATTGCAGATAAAGGACACATCACTATTGCTGTAATCCGGAACGGGACTGAAGTTGCGGATGGCACTCAGTGTCCTCAGAACACCATGACTTCACACTTCTTCAGAAAATCCATGCTTGACTAATGGGACATGCTACTAATAGGTTTCTACCGAGTGCTCATTATAATACTTCCTGAACCGCAAGTGCTCTTGCTTTACAAAATGTAGAACAGCAGGAACTCTGTGGACTGAGATTAAACGCATCGGCTCATTTCATGGACAGATCTTTGGACTTGACCATGCTTTATATTATGGTTTAACCATGTATGCAGTCGGCTTGTAATATTGGACAGATTCAGTGTTTTAAACGAGCGGTTATTTAAGCCGCTCCCTTTATGACATCACTATCACTTTATTCACCGCGGCACATATTCAGTATGATTTGCATTAATGCTGCAAGGTCTTTAGTATAACTTAACACAGAAGGGACTAAGGGATTGATGAGCAAATTAAAATATCCTATACTCTACACTACTGTTCAAAAGTAAAAAAAAAGAAACTATATAGTGGCAGTAGTCCTGAAAGAGTTCTACAAAGGAAGGAAATAGTGTTCACTCATCCGACACGTCAAGGTCAGAGAAAGTTATGCATCCTCCTTCAGAATCACCTGAACTGTGCTAGTGATGATTGAGAGACGTCTCTCCTACTAAATATCAATCTTACTCTCATTTATAAAAGGTCCTAAGTCTGTAATGGAAGATTTGATTCATCAGCCCTAATATTCCTAGAGACCTTCTCTTGACCGCCATCAGAATAACAGCCACCTTTTATCAGCTGCTATTTTGACCTCTAGAGATTAGTTAGACATTTATCGAAAATGGTTTTGCATTAGCGGAGTTAAAACAGGAAAGAAATGGGTAACACTTTATTTTAAGGTGTCCTTGTCACAAGTTACATGTATAATAACAATAAATTATGTATAGTTACATGCAAGTAACCAAGCCAGACCCACATATTAACGATGACACCTTAAAATAAGGTATAACCAAGAAATGTAACAAATGTAAAAAAAAAAAAAAATGTTTACAATACTTAACAATATTCTTATGTTAGAAGTGTAAAGACTAACAATAGGATTATGTTAAATGTTATTTGATGAAATAAATTTTCTACACAAAATTGCATATTTATATAGTAATTTTCATTAGTAATACATATAGTAATACGTATATTTCTGAATATTCTGATCAATATAATATGGCTATTTATTTTTCAAATACAGTAGCAAAGCAAGTTAATATTACTTGTACAGAAAATTGTGTCCTGCAGTTTCACAGCTGTACAGAGCACTGGCTTATGTAATAAACTCATGGTACACCACAGGAAATGGAATATTAGTATGCAGTGTTACATTGGCCACGAATCTATTTCTTGTAAAGGAAGATAAATTAGATATATGAGACACTTGGCAACTGATTTAGCATTTCAAATTTGCAAAAGAATCCAGAAATTCTAGAGAGGTTTAATCATTTATGACATTATTTGAATTTGCTGCTCGTTCGGTAGCTTTGCTCTTTTTGTTTGAACATCATCACAATCTCGCAACACATCTGAAGATGCAGGAGATTACAAAGCAATATTAGATAAAGAACATTATGGCAGTACATCAGGTGGCGTGTCCATGTGACAAGTTACGTATGACCAAATCCCTCTTTTACTGGATTGCCAGACAATAAAGAATGGAACAGTCATTGAGGGAACAAAGAATTTGCAATTTGCAATTTGTCTTTAAAAAAGCAAGATATCTTTTTTTTTTAACAGGTGACCAGTGGTGCATGTTAAATGAACTATTCCCAACAGATAGGGTGCAGTGAGAAACACGTGGGTGAAGGCATAGCTGTTGTCTTCGACCTGCTTAGATTGGAAAAACTCAACCTGCACTTGGTCAATAGTGACAGGAAGGTCTGCTCACGCTTGATCCTCCCACTCATTCATTTACTGAAGCCATTTATGGGCAGAGTGCTTTTTCACTTCATTCATGCTCTTGTTTGATATTCATGCCATATGCTCCCCTTCAACACATGTAATCAAAGAAAATGGGATGCTATTTTTGTTTTGGTTTTATTTATGCCCTTAATTTTATGGTTTCCGATCCCACCTACGACATACAAACAAAACACGCACGCAGTCTGACTCCTTTAATCATAACAAAATGAATTTACTGTGTTTTTATGCTATCACTTTTTTTTCAGAGCTGTTCTAGGACCAATTGTTCTTGATGCTTGAGATACACAAGAAGAGGCATGCAAAAGAAGTGATTTTTTTAGTGATTGCTTTTGAGGATGTAAATGCTAAAATCAAGACAAATAATGTCAGAATATTTTTAAGCTTTAATCTTGTTGCCAACGATATTTAATAACAAACAAAATGGATCCTTAAATAACATAAAACTAATCAAATTTTAGTAGAAAATTAAATAGAAAGTAATGTTAACTTTCTATTTAGATGTCCACTAAAATGCATTTGCCTTTTATTTTAATGGATCCTTAAAAACATTATTTTAAGAAAATAAGATTGTGTGTGTGTGTGTGTGTGCGTGCGTGCGTGTGTGTGTGCGTGTGCGTGCGTGTGTGTTTGTGTGTGTGTGTAAAGACAGAGACAGAAACGCTTTGTGCTCACAATTTAACTCCTTCCCTGCCAACATATTTTTTTTTTAAGTTTCCAGCCTTTAAAAAAAAAAAGTTTTATTCTAGCTTAAAACATTCTTTTTTTAACAACACTTGATTATAGGTAGGTTTCATAAAAATGTGAGAAAAACACATTTATAATCAAAAACTACTTCTTGATAATATTCAGTACAATTATCAAAGCATAAATCCAGTAAAGCTTGCACAACCATATACCACTTCCTGGATCATCATTTTACTCCATAACATTAAGAAGTTTTCATTTATATGCTGTCTATTTCTGATGATTGCATTATTTATCATATGTACAGTATTGTTCAAAATAATAGCAGTACAATGTGACTAACCAGAATAATCAAGGTTTTTCGTATATTTTTTTATTGCTACGTGGCAAACAAGTTACCAGTAGGTTCAGTAGATTCTCAGAAAACAAATGAGACCCAGCATTCATGATATGCACGCTCTTAAGGCTGTGCAATTGGGCAATTAGTTGAATTAGTTGAAAGGGGTGTGTTCAAAAAAATAGCAGTGTGGCATTCAATCACTGAGGTCATCAATTTTGTGAAGAAACAGGTGTGAATCAGGTGGCCCCTATTTAAGGATGAAGCCAACACTTGTTGAACATGCATTTGAAAGCTGAGGAAAATGGGTCGTTCAAGACATTGTTCAGAAGAACAGCGTACTTTGATTAGAGAGGGGAAAACCTATAAAGAGGTGCAAAAAATGATAGGCTGTTCAGCTAAAATGATCTCCAATGCCTTAAAATGGAGAGCAAAACCAGAGAGACGTGGAAGAAAACGGAAGACAACCATCAAAATGGATAGAAGAATAACCAGAATGGCAAAGGCTCAGCCAATGATCACCTCCAGGATGATCAAAGACAGTCTGGAGTTACCTGTAAGTACTGTGACAGTTAGAAGACGTCTGTGTGAAGCTAATCTATTTTCAAGAATCCCCCGCAAAGTCCCTCTGTTAAACAAAAGGCATGTGCAGAAGAGGTTACAATTTGCCAAAGAACACATCAACTGGCCTAAAGAGAAATGGAGGAACATTTTGTGGACTGATGAGAGTAAAATTGGCCACAGGCAGTTTGTGAGACGACCCCCAAACTCTGAATTCAAGCCACAGTACACAGTGAAGACAGTGAAGCATGGAGGTGCAAGCATCATGATATGGGCATGTTTCTCCTACTATGGTGTTGGGCCTATTTATCGCATACCAGGGATCATGGATCAGTTTGCATATGTTAAAATACTTGAAGAGGTCATGTTGCCCTATGCTGAAGAGGACATGCCCTTGAAATGGTTGTTTCAACAAGACAATGACCCAAAACACACTAGTAAACGGGCAAAGTCTTGGTTCCAAACCAACAAAATTAATGTTATGGAGTGGCCAGCCCAATCTCCAGACCTTAATCCAATTGAGAACTTGTGGGGTGATATCAAAAATGCTGTTTCTGAAGCAAAACCAAGAAATGTGAATGAATTGTGGAATGTTGTTAAAGAATCATGGAGTGGAATAACAGCTGAGAGGTGCCACAAGTTGGTTGACTCCATGCCACCCAGATGTCAAGCAGTTTTAAAAAACTGTGGTCATACAACTAAATATTAGTTTAGTGATTCACAGGATTGCTAAATCCCAGAAAAAAAAAATGTTTGTACAAAATAGTTTTGAGTTTGTACAGTCAAAGGTAGACACTGCTATTTTTTTGAACACACCCCTTTCAACTAATTGCCCAATTGCACAGCCTTAAGAGCGTGCATATCATGAATGCTGGGTCTTGTTTGTTTTCTGAGAATCTACTGAACCTACTGGTAACTTGTTTGCCACGTAGCAATAAAAAATATACTAAAAACCTTGATTATTCTGGTTAGTCACATTGTACTGCTATTATTTTGAACAATACTGTATCTGTTTACATAAGAGATGTAGTTGCTAGTTTTTCCGTCCTGTTCGTCCTGTGTGTTTTTTTTGTTCGGGAGGTTTTGTACTCATTCAGAAGATGTGTAATAACGCCCCTGAGTGTATAACAGTGAAAACACAAAAAGCCATAAAAACTTGTCTGGAGAATGTGTTAAATAACATATTGTTGCAAGTTTACTTTAGCACTGCACAAAATTGTGTGTAAATTTTCCATAATGAACCAAGAAAATTCATATTGATAGCATTTTTTTTCTCTCTCTTGCAGATATTGGCCATCATATCCATTCTGTTCATCGTTCTTTCAACTGTTGCACTTTCCCTGAACACCTTGCCTGAACTCCAAGTGACAGATGAATTTGGCCAGGCCAATGACAATCCTCAACTCGCTCACGTTGAAGCCGTGTGTATTGCATGGTTTACAATGGAGTATCTCCTGCGCTTCCTTTCATCTCCAAACAAGTGGAAATTCTTCAAAGGGCCACTAAATGTCATTGACTTATTAGCTATATTACCCTACTATGTTACTATATTTTTGACAGAGTCAAACAAAAGCGTGCTGCAGTTCCAGAACGTGAGGAGGGTGGTGCAGATATTCCGTATCATGAGAATATTGAGGATTCTGAAGTTGGCAAGACATTCAACAGGACTGCAGTCTCTTGGATTCACCCTGAGGCGCAGCTACAATGAGCTCGGCTTACTCATACTGTTTTTAGCCATGGGAATCATGATATTCTCCAGTCTGGTCTTCTTTGCAGAGAAGGATGAGGATGCAACCAAATTTACCAGTATCCCAGCTTCATTTTGGTGGGCTACAATCACCATGACCACAGTAGGCTATGGAGATATTTACCCACAGACTCTGCTTGGCAAAATAGTCGGAGGACTTTGCTGCATTGCTGGTGTTTTGGTCATTGCCTTACCCATCCCTATTATTGTGAATAACTTCTCTGAGTTCTACAAGGAGCAGAAACGACAGGAGAAAGCCATCAAGAGAAGAGAGGCCTTAGAAAGAGCCAAGAGAAATGGTAGCATTGTATCAATGAACCTGAAAGATGCCTTCGCACGAAGTATGGAGCTAATGGACGTCACCGTGGACAAAAGTGATGATAAACAGCCAATGGACAACCACCTTTCTCCGAGCCGGTGGGGTGTTCCACAGCGCACATCGTCGGATACCAGCCTCAGATCCTTTGACAAAAAGTTTTCCGACTGCGGCCCAAACAGCTCACAGGAATATGTGAGAACGCCGAGTCCACAGCATCTGAACGCTCAGAAGCTGGAGGAAATGTATAATCAGATGACAAAGACACAGTCCTTCTCGGATCTCAACACAATCAACAACACACAACCTCCAGCTGTGTCAAACCATGAGGTAGAGTTGGAGATGAATGAAGTCCCAATGGCCACTGAACGGCAACCCAAGGAAAGAGCAATCACCGATGTCAGGAGCATATCGAGCATTGACAGCTTTGCGAGCTGCACTGCTGAGTTTGGACAGGGTGAGAAGGCATCCACCCCTTCTTATACAGCAGAGCAGATTCAGCAAAGGCAATCAAAAGTACCTCCGAAACTTCACCTCAGCCAGCTAACACCCTCCGACATGAGTCTGGAGGAGAACTCTGAGACTCTCAACCAAGACATTGACAAGCCACCGGAGGATGAGAGCTTCAGCGAGGTCATAGAGAACATCAGGAGCTCCATTCGAGGCACAAATCCAATGAAGACTAAGGGCCTCAAAGTCAACTTCATCGAAACACCAGAGGACGCTCCTCTGACACCGCCCAATACATCTTCTCCACAGGATATCAACAACAGTCTTCTGGAAGACGACTCCCCGGAGGGAGAGTGCTCTCCTCTTTGTTCAGATTCAGAAATGTTGGGTAGTATCCCAGTGAAAGTCTTGGTTCTTTCTCCGGAGATGCTAGCCGGTGGATACCATCCTGGAGAGACGGCACTGCTTCTGGGGAACCTGGAGGAACAGGATTATCATGAGGAACAGAACCAAATGGAAGTGGCTTCGGCAGCCATCTCCTCGCCCAAACTAGCAGCACAGAACTGCACTCAAGTGGTAGTCGGTGGTAATGGGGACGAAAAGCCAGACTCTAACCAAAGTGAACACAAGGTAGAGAACCACATGTTTACGCCGGAGATCCATTTAATGCCAGGGGATGGCAATCACTCGCCATCTTGCGAAACCAGTATGTGACTGTGGCTTGAGATTTCGGACAAAGTGGAGCGCACTGGTGGAGAAGGGTCACGCAGATGTGGTCTGAAAGATATTTTTGCATGGCATGAAAAGTCCCTTGTAATTGTGTCATTGTCAATAACTCAAAAGAGACTGCAGTTTCTTGCAGACGAGACCTGGAGGATGCGAGTGCAAACGAGAGGCTGGTTTGGAATGTATTTACCCAACAATGAGGACATTTTGTTGGCCTACCTGTACATTTAACCTTTTCACTTTCACTATTATTTTTTAGAGACAGTCGGAACCATAAAGGGACAGATCTACAAGAGCATGCATATTACAGAGCTGTTTTACGGTGCTTAGTTTGCTGAGAGCACTCCACGGTAAATAAAAAGACTACAACAATGACGATGCACATAGCCACAGAGGGCATAGTAGATGTCAGAATGGTTTTTGTTAGCCTTTTTTCTGTTTTAAAGAGGGAATTTTCATCAAAGACTGTGAAAAGTGAGCTGCAAAGTAGCGACGTATTGAAACATATCATGACTTTCTGTAGAAATGCAATGTGTACCTAATGCAGATGTGTTTGTGTTTTAGGAATGGTCTATAATGTCGCATATTTATTTGGGGGTTTTATTTTGTTTTATTTATTTATTTTTGGTAAGGTACTCAAATTAGCAGCATCAAATCTCTAATCAATGACCAGATGAACTGCACCACTTTCTTCTTGATATCAGAGTTACATATACACCTGTAGTTGGCCAAACGAGAATAGCAATCAGATAATATACTGTAGCTGTAAATGCGAATTATATATTGACTATTAGGTATCGCAATAGAGAGCGAAACCAGAATAAAGTTAGATTTCAACATTCAAAAAAAAAGTTTTAGGCTTAAACATATATCATACATACACATGAGTATAGTCAGGTATGTATGTGTTAACTTATCTTTACATACTCAAATATTCAATAGCACAGCAAACAGTCAGTTTAAGAAAAACTAGTCTACATAGTAGTATTAGAATAATTTAACAATTAGTGGTTCTGGTCATTTAAACCTACAAATGTTCTTCACGTATTTCCATATTAAAACTCAAAAACCCAGTCATCTTAGTAATGCTATATATACTTGTCAAAAGGACCAAAACAGAAACTATGTTTTAATTTACACACAGACATCAAACTTAATAATTGTCTTCATTTGACGAGAGTACAGTAGTGTAAATGCCACTACAGTTTTAATTTTTCACATGAGTTGTTTCATTATTATTCATATTTCACCATATCTGTATCGTTCAGATGCCTGACCTTTGAGTCATTTCTTAACAAAAACTTTTTACAGAGTATTCAAGAATACCTTGTTCTCTTTTTGAGTTTTCCTGTCACATGAGCGAATATCCGTTTTGTGTTGCCTTTATTCCAAGATTGCTGGAAATGTATGTATATTACTTGCTTTAGCATGGCAGTGGGCTGATTGTTCAAAATGTACATTGTGTTTGGAGAAATCACACAATCAGAATTGTGAAAAAGACGGGGAGGAGAAGGAATTCAAGACTTCAGCTTGCTCTGGCGGTTGCGCTATGGTGGAAAGTGCAATACAGCATACTGCAATCTATGCAGGCCAAGAATTGTGGCACTTTA
Organism: Carassius auratus; assembly: GCF_003368295.1. Taxonomy (NCBI): domain Eukaryota; kingdom Metazoa; phylum Chordata; class Actinopteri; order Cypriniformes; family Cyprinidae; genus Carassius; species Carassius auratus. Next base: position 12,663,926 of record NC_039266.1, read on the forward strand.
TTTACAGTCTAATGGATTTGTAAGTGTACATGCAGAGACTTCAATTGTATTTTTCAGATGATATATCTTTAATATTTGAAATAGCAGTGTTACCACGATTTGACGTTTTACAAAAATACTTTGTGGCTGTCAGAATCACTCTAGTTATACTCTTCAAATAAGATTCTTCTGACAAATTAGACCAGGAGGGTCTTTTATAAACGTCTACAAACAGGTTCATTTGAAATATGAAAAACTAACTTTTGAAATGATTTAATGGGCTCCTGGAAAAAGTATTTTTGTTTTATTAATTAATGCTGACAGCGGTTCTATTTTTTCTAAACTGAAATTCTGCACGACCACAATTTAATGCCGTATGGTGGTTTAAATGATGCCTGCCTCTTCATTAACATTTATGAGAAAGCAAACAAATCAGTTGGCTTTGTTCATATAGCACTGTACAGAAAAAAATCTACTTTTTATAGGGGAAAAAAAATCAGGTCCTTAAGTAATAGATATGCGTAATATTAAGTTCTCAGGTTTTCTACGACACTAATCTTCTGATATGGTGGATGTCTATGTTTTCGTCATTTAAACACCGCGTCATCTTGTTTCTTTTGTTGTCGTTGTTTTTTAAAGAACATCGTCCCATGCCTGTTTCTGTTTTGACAGACTGTTGAATAATGGCCCATCTCATGCATTCCCAAAGGATGGCCAGCTTCCCTGCTGTGCGTTATATGCCTCATATACAGTGGCCCCAAAAATATTTGGACAAAAATATGTGATATTTTTTAGAAAATATCAAATTAAGTTGAATCTCTTTTAAAGATACACTGCACAAGCACACTTTTAAAGCAGAACATTTTACAAAAATAAGAGACAGCAGTTTTTGGACACTTTTTGGTTGTCAAATATTAATGTACAGTATAAACTGGAATGAAAAAGTATTCAAAATGACTCAATTACTTTGAAAAATAAAGAAAAGTACAGTTTTTTTGGAAAAAACAAATCTTGCAAATGCTACTTAGTTTGATATTTTGTATGAAATTTAAGTGTCCAAATATTATATGGCAATGCCGTATATAAATATTGAGGGTTAAGTTATCGGTGAATGAAGTTTCACCGATAACTCAACCCTATGTCACGATAAATGAAATATTTTTTCAGCATGTTAAAGCTGCTGCAATTTCCTCAAGTACCACATACACAACAAAAGATGTTTAAAAGAAATACTTCACCAAAAAATGTAAATTCTGTCATCATTTACTCACCTCCAAACCAAACCTAAAAATAATTTTAAATAATTGATGTTTTGTCCATACAACGAAAGTCAGTGCTGTTCAGTGTTGTTTTGGGCTGGACTGAAATTGATTATATGGACAAAAACGGTGTTCAAAATATATAAACATAAAAAGAAAGTCTAAACATGAGTAAATAATGACAGTCTTTTCATTTCTGAGTGAACTATCCCTTTAAAGCTGCGGTAGGGAACTTTTGACGCTCTAGCGGTTAATAAACAGAACTGCTTGCGTCTTGCGGAAGAACATCGTAGCCGGAACTACTTCTCTCTGTTTATGTCTATGAAGAATCACAGAGGTACTGGGTTACTCCGCCGCGGTACCCCCGAAGCAATCTAAAATAGTCCGAATATAAACACTTATTATAGGTGCACCCTAGTGATTCAGGACAAGCTAAAAACACGGTTTGGAAAATGGATTCATGGTGTACTCGCTTATTATATACATTTTTCTACATTTTGAACACAAACAAAGTTACGGACCGCAGCTCTGATTGGTTGTTTTTTACCGGGAGCAGATGACTTTCTGCAAATTGCAATAGGACCACTGGGAGGAGCCAGAGGAGCTTGATTTTTTTCACAGATTATCTGTCTCATATTCTACTGTCAGGACATAATGACAGGTTTAACAAATATGTAAAAAATACATTTTTACAAAAGTTACCTACTGCAGCTTTAAGCGATGCCAACACAAACAAATGAAATGCTCATATGATATAAAGAAATGTCTCATGTATTACAAATTCTTGCGTTTGCCCAAAAATACAATTTCAGAGCCCTGATCAGTTGAACAGCTCATGAGATAAAAGTTATTTAGAACTGGTGTCCCAGTATTTTTAACTGTCAATAGCAATTCTCATGCACATTTTTGTGGCATTTCGAAATTACAGTTTCAACTGTTGCACAAATTAAAGATTCACACCATTTAGCGCCTGGTGAATAAAGGCAAATGAGTGGGGCTCAAAGTCGTACTTTTAAACTCTTTTTTTTTCCTAAAAACTCACTCCAGGCAATCAACTGCTTATTCATCTGTAGCATGTCATCAAATGACTATAGAAGCATCTCCCATCTGCCTTTATGGGAGCATTAGATGCAAAGGGATTTGTGTCTTTGGGACTTTTCTCATGTGTAAATGGTAAAACGAACTCTTAACAGCTGATGGACTGTGAACAAGCATGTTTCTCATCACATGATCGTTTTTTATATATATCATCTTGGCAAGCGTGTTTTTTTTTTTTCTTTGTTTGAAAGCGAGGTTAAATATAAATGTGTCATAGCCTGTTTTCCCATGCATCTTTGCTGCATTGTATTCCTTCCTCTCATGTCTTCTGCCTCTCTTTTTTGTTGTTGTTTTTGTTTGTTTAAAGGATGTTATCTTGTATCTCAATGTCCGTAGACACTTTTAAGCTGCAGACTGTTTCTGCACATGTCAGCATCTTTGAATGCATGTAGTAATCTGTACAATTATGTGATCACAGAACACTTTGTCATGGTACATGTATGTCAACATTTCTGTAAAATAAACCACATTGTCTATGATAAGTCTACTAGCATATGCAGGATAGCAAATAAATGTGTAAATAACCCACTTGTGTTCTGCAGCTTCCACCTCCTGTCTTTATTCAACCCTTTTCCTCTTCACAGTACACAACGGCTAGACATTGAAAATGGCAAGAATTACTTAAACACATTCAAAACAAGAATCCTGAAAAGAAGCCAATTACAATTTTCACCAAAAGATTGGCTGTTTTCAAGAAATGTTTCTTGAGCGATAAATCGGAATATTAAAAAGATTTCTGAAAGATCACACTAAAGATTGGACTTTGCCATCATTGAAATAAATTACATTTTAAAATGTAGTAAAATACAAAAAAAAAATATTGTAATAGTATTTCATAATATTATAATTCTTACTATATTTCTGATTTAATAAAGGCAGCCTTGTTAAAAAAAAAAGAGACTTCTGTTAAAAAATCCTACGGACCCAAAGTTTGAAAGGTAGTGTACCTTCGGCTCTTCAAGTGTCTCTTCTGTCCTCACTCTTGGTGTATTTCCTGTTGAACATATAGAAAACAAGAGATAATAAACATGTTTACATGCTTGGCATGTAATCAAACTTAATATCTGGTGCAGTGTCACAGCCTGTGAAAAAAGCAGGAACTTTTTTCTAGTTCAATGACTTTGTCAATCCAAAAATGTATTTTAAAAAAGGTGGTATTATACATGATAAACTAGATTCTTCCCCTGCCCATTAAACAAAGCTTATATATATTCCACTCTCAAAAGTGCTTTTCCAGTCGGTACAGTAGGCTATATATATATATATATATATATATATATATATATATATATATATATATATATATATATATATATATATTTATTTTTTTTTTTATTTATTTATTTTTTTTTTTTTAAAGCCTAAGTATAGAATTACTTGGATACAAAAATGATTTCATTTACTTTTTTATATAAATACAAAATTATTTGTTTTATAAAATAACAGTTGTGTTCGGTACCTTGCTCATTGATGCATTGAACATCTTTTATCAAAATCGAACCAAATTTGGCGTAATTACAGGAGAGAATTCCACACACAAGCCGCACAGCTTTGGTTTTCATCCTAATCTGAGCAAATTCCATCCACCGTCTCTAATGTTAGGGTTCACTAGCAAACCTGTTCATGGGCTTGAACTACTGTGACATCTAGTGTTAGTTTATTTTCTACACAAATGTTCTTTTTATCTTTTGAGAACAGGAAAATAGCCTTATAAATACTTAGAGTTAAGAGAGTATCTTTGTGTTTGTGGATTATTTTAACTGCAGACTTGTTTCTATTCTATTAAATTATTGTTATTTCTATTAAATGTATTTAATTGTGTTTTCCGCTGAAAGCAATATTCTATCTCAATTTTTTGAAGTAGGCTAAATCCTCAAGTTAAAGTTAATTCAGGGTTTTTATTTATTAGCCATTAAGTTATGCTTTTAATATGTAGTTTATATGCTTATCTAATATATTTATGTATATAATATAGTGTATAAAGGCCAATCATGACAGGTAGAACCTAAAGAGCATTGATATGCTTATACTGTAATTTAAATGAAAGAAAATATTATCATTTACATGAGTATAATACAATTAACATGATATAACTAACAGGATGGAAATAAGAAGATATACTTACATGATGGTCAATTCTTCTAGGTCTAAATGTTGTATATTTTAAAATATCTATTTTTACCAGTACCAATTTCATTCATTTTATCAGACCAGGATGTAATATTTTAGCTTCAAACAAACCACCTACACAGCACATCACATAATTCATCAACTCCAAGGCTTCCGCTGCACTTTTCCCACCAAAATAATGATTTGTTTCATGTTGGAGCTAGGCCTACCTGCGGAAATTGCAAACGTCCTACGGACTTCTGCAAAATCAGCTCAAATCAAAATATTTTTAAATACGCCTCGTTGTAGTAGTTGTGAAATTTAGAGAAAAGTTTTTATCGAGTTCCTCCCATAGACTGCATAAAAACAGGTTCCACCGTAAAACGATCCTCTTGTTGTTTCCTCCGCGCCGGCAGGTGGCGCTGCGGCCAGACTGTGTCATAAACTCCGCCCCCAGCACAGTCACCGCCTGGCGGGAACGTTTCTTTTCAACATAAACAAGAAGATGGAGGGGTCTTCGAGTGAGATAATATCCAGCACGACTGATAAAATAAATTTAACTGAAGTCGAGGCTGTTGTCCAGTCATGGATGATCGATTATTACTTCTCGTCACTGTGTCGGCTCTTCAGAGACAGATCTGCGCCGGAGTTTCGTAAAACTTTGAAACTCTTTGAAAGTAATGTGTTTTGATTAGTAACGTTACATCATTTTTTTATTATAGTAGTTAATGCTAGAAGCTTTTATGTTGCTTTTATTTATTTTGAATCTTACTGGAGATGTTGTTTGTACAACAGTTGTAAACTGTTGTTTATTCCTCAGGTATCGTGGATGATCTCGAGGAGGGTTCCCACAGGTCAGATCACCCCACTCAGAGAACGATCTGCTGCTTCCTCGCCAGAGTGATGGACGGGGAAAACCTGGGTAAAAGCATCATTAGCTATGGACATTTACATGTGCCCGATTATATATTTTTATTTACACGTTTTCTTTGTAGGAACCTTGCTTAGATTTACAGTTAATTGAAATAATAGCTGGACATTTTACATCTAACTTACGTTACAGATTTAAATGTCACGGTCGTGAAAAATCCTGGAAATTTAAATGATTCTTTTAATTCAAAGCAAGAAACCACAGTTGTATAGAGTAAAAACGTTAAACCGATAGATATCACCATCAGTCCACAATATATAGATCACATTACGTGGAGAAATTAATTTTGTATTGCAAGTTTTCTGAATTATGTATGCTTATGCGAATAAGCATTATCTAATTAAACATGCTCATATTTTGCATGAATTTCCAGAACAGAAATCTGAACACTGAATAAAGCCAGGTTCAGAATTATTGAATTATTGTGAAATATTTGAGTTAAGTGTTTTTACAGAAGGGATTTTGAATCTACAACCAGGAAAACAAAATTTACAATATTTTTGATATAGATATAAGCAAACCTCTTTGTTAAACCCTTCAGAATATACAGAAGAATTTGAGGTGATACTGAAGGGAAGATTTATAACTCTGTTCATGAGAGAGAAAAATGGTTACACCTTATTTCGACAGTCCACTTTGTAACTACATCTCAGCTGCATATCAACTAAATCTTATTATTTGCAACTACACGTGTACTAACTCAAATTAGATTGTTAGGGTAGGTTTAGGGTTAGTTGAATAAAGTTGACAAAGTAGGTGCGAGATTACTTACTGTTAGTAGTGGACTATTGAAATAAAGTGTTACCAAACAAATTGCCTTCTATGAAAAACATGATGACCGCTATAAATTCATAAACACACTTTTGTTGTAAAATGATGGCATTTTTTGAAGAACCCTTCGGAACTTTTTTTTTTTTTTACTCATTTTTACATTATCAGAAGTCTTACAGTTTCGACGAGGCCTCATCTAGATAGATCGTGAGATTTTGCGAGAGTACTGTACGGTATTTCACGAAAACCAAATTCTTTTTTTTTTTTTTTAAGGTACAAAGACAAATGGAAACAAAAGAGTCAGTAACCATTCCGTCAGCTAATCCATCATGTCAAAATCTGTCTTGTTTTGTGTATTTCAGAAGTCCGTTATGATCATGTTTCTCAAATCACTCCCTTGATGTCGGCGTTGCCGATTTGGGAGTCGTTAGCGGAAGTATCTGATTCAGACTTGCACGCTAAGATCAAGACGCTACTGATTGTTCAGGTATTTATGTTTGAGAGTGACAGATGATGCACATTGTAGAGTGTGAACAGGATTCAGACCTGACGATTCTGTTTTCATTTTGTGTCCAAGTCTGTCGCTGTGTGTGTGAAGAAAGGACATTCAAAGTTGGCAAATGAAACCCTGCAGTGGCTGGAAAAAGAGACTGAGTTACCAGCGGTGCGTATTTATTTACCCGTTACAGTTTAACATGCTCTTTCATACAATGCAGCAAATGAACATCATTTTTTCTTAACAGAAGCTACAAGGAAAGCTGACCAGCATTGTGAGTAAGAAGGATGCATACGATCAGCTCCTGATGAACTTCACTTTCGAGCAGCTGTTGGAGAACATTGATACATTCCTCAATGCATTCAGCCAGGATCGTTCCTCCGTTTTCTTATTCGAAGTACGAGGACTTGTTTGTTCTGCTTACCGAAAAACAAATCCAGCTTACGATAAACTCTGGTTTGTTTTGCTGCTTCCTGTGGGAACATCCTAATGGGCTTCATTGACTGTGCTTTCAATGTGCTTACCGCATTTGCCTAATGATCTCTTAGAATCGAAGTGTTTTCTTGAGGGTATGGGATGGAAATTGTGCAATTAGCTTCACCCTCAATACTCAATAACCACCTAATAAAGGCAAAGACAAGACATTGAGCTCTTAAGAGCAGATTTGCTTGCCACTAATGGTTTACTTGGCGATTTATAGACGGTGTATTTTGCTGCATATTATAAGAAATGCAATGAAGTGCCTCACCCTTTTTTTTGGTGTATGTTTGTTTTAGGCAGCATTAAAAGTGGTTCAAGCCCGTCATGAGAGATCAGAGAAAACCTCGTCCGAACAGGATGGAAGTGAAAGGACTCCATCCAGCACAGAGTCAAACAAACCAGAAGAGTAAGACCACCTCTATCTATACAGTTTTTAACTGCAGTTGTCTGGTAATAAAATTGATTCACATTTTATTTATTTGGTTCTGGTCCTTTATCATTTGAATAAAACTCTTTTCTAAAGTGAATGCTAAAATAGTACAGACCAGGGCTGCATGATATGCTGTTTTATAACAAAGTTCGGGAGGAACAGTCGCAGTTCATTAACCTGATTAACACAAGTGGAGACCAATCAGTAATCAACTCATGACAAGGTATAAATGACAGCAGAACCTATCTCTGTTCATTGACCGTTTTCAGCATCCCGGTTCGCGCTGTCTGTCTTCTCATCACAGACCCGATTTTCCTTCCAGCAAGGAGATCCATACCGGGGATTTTTTTCAGAAATGCTACTTTTTCTGACACCCATGATCATTAAACACGGCAGTTGAGCACCATCAAACGTCATCGCGACAGTTGCTCTTCTCGCCAAGCCACACGTCGTGGCCAATAGACCGTGCAAGCCGAGCTTACCTCGCTCGACACCACGCTCGATCCGATCAAGACCGGGCTCTCTTTGAGCGCTGGAATCGCAGCTCCAGCAGGCACCCAACCAGCCCGCTCCTCAGTTCCTACTGCAGCAGCAGCAGGCCTCTCTCACTTCCCGCCGCGGCTCAGCCCTTCACCGCGGCTTTTCCGGCCGAGGCGCAGTTTGAGGCCGCCTCCTCTAGCGGCACAGACCGTGCATCATAAATTAATACATTTTCAGGTGAAGTCGCTAAATACAGGTTTTCGGCTAGAAAGTAGTGCGGGAGCCGCGTGGAGATTCGATCACATACGCATGTGGAATTTCAGATCCAAATTGAGTCTCGGATGCGTACAAATATTTACACTTCCACGATTAGACCGTGGGCGAACGCCCGACCGGATGTGATGTATTCTAATCAGATCTATCGGTGCGAGGTCAGAATTACCTATATCTTGTTAACTATTATTAAATGTATTTAAATTATAAATATTAGAAATAAAAAGGAAAATAATATATTACAATATATCACAATAATCGTAAGGGGGACCCTGTTAATTTTTACAAGCAGCATCTGAAAACATATTTTCTCTCTGTTATCTCGGTCAGTGTCATGTACTTGTCGAGGTACGGCCACGGCGACTCACTCCTCGGGATTAAATGTTCTCCGACCTCATCCTATGCCATCATTTCATCAAATAATTTTTTGCGTGACTGGCCAAGGAGTGGTACCATCCGGAGCAGAAGGTGGCGGTAATGCATCATAAAGATGATTGGTTGCTATCCACCTTAAACGCGAACAAGAGCGTCACTACTGATCCAGGATCAGCGATATTAGCAGTTGTATTTCCCGATTTGAGTTTGAGCTTCAGAAATGCTTGCGAAATGTAGCTTGTGTGGAAGCTACCGCACTACTTGGTAAAAGTAGCTTCGCTACTGAAAAGCTATTCGATTCAGAAAGTAGCGAAGCTACGACCAAGCTACTGAGAAATGTAGTCAAACTAGCTTCGCTGCTTGTAGCGACGCTACTGCCCAACACTGATTATTAATTTTACCATGTTGAACACGTCAAGGTAACAGTTGCTGCACGACCAGTATGCGACAATCGTTTCCAATTGCCGTGTGCTGTGGAAAGGAGGCTTAAAGTTGTTAAATGAGGCTATGACGTAGTCATCATCCACACGGAAATGTCCAAAGATATTACCTGCCTTACCGTGCACGTTTAAACCTCACTGAGGTTTTACAGACATAAGTTTCATTCAATTATTCTGGCAGGACCAATTTATTTAGGGGCATATTTCACCATCTACTGGCGTGATCACTACCCTCGTTTTGCCGCAGGACAGCAGTGTGAGTAAAATTCTGTTGTCTTTCTAGGACTGTAATATGAAAAGCATGCAAGTAAATATCTTTAGAATTGCTTGGAAGTGAATAGCACATAACTGCAATTAATGTTATTGCCATAATCATGTCTTGGTATGTTTTACAGACATAATGATATTCATTGTATAATGACATTCATAGTTTTCAGAAGCCTCTGTTTCCACAGTCTATACTACAACGTGAAACCAGTGTTCCAAATGTATCCATTAGGACTAGTGACGTGTCGTCCATGAACGAATCGTTCTTTTGAACAAATCTTTTAGCTGAACGAATCTTTTAGGTGAACGAATCGCCCATGTTATCCACTGACTCATATTTCTCGTTCAATGAAGTTTCTCCCTCCATAGCAGCGCGGCGCTATAAGCAGCGCATGCGCAGCTCAGTGAACCGGGTAACAACCATTTCATCCTGTCAAAGAATTACTCAACCTCGAGCCGATAGCCTTCGAGTATGAGGTGACAGAGTATGTGATTCGTTGAATGTAGTAACGAATACGCCCTTCAATGAACGAGTTTCATATGAGTCTGAACTAGATCTAGAGATCTTATCGTTCGTGAGTGAAATTACTGAACTGGCACACATGTCATTCGTGAACGAACTGAATGAACGGATACATGTCGTTCGTGAATGAAAATGAACTGGCACATAGCTTACCTTGTTCGTGAACGAAATTAGAGTAAACCGGGTTAGTCTGCTACTTAGCATGTCAATCTCGAAAATGCAAAGCGCAGTTATAGGTACAGTACTGTGCACATACGCTCGTTTTGATATTTAGCAACTCCACGTTTAATCCATAGACCGTAAAAGAAAGGTTTAATCCCCGATTTATGGATGTGAATTTATAATATACAAACTGTTTGACCAAACAATTAAAACGCTAATTAGGCAAGAAACCTTGTGCTTTGTTCATCTGAACAACTCAATTAGACTTTATATATTGAATGCGATTACACACACATTTTAATAAAGCCAGATCAGCTTTTGTAACAAGTGAACGCGTTCGTTGACTTAAGACATAATACACTCTTTTTTTTTCCCGCCTGGTGGCACATTTTGCGTAAAACGAAGAAATCATCACTGGACGAATCTGAATGAATCATTTTGGTGAATGAACTGAAAATGAACGAATCTCTAGAAAGAATCATAATTTCCACCACTAATTAGTGCTGCAACGACACGTCGACTACAAAATACATTGACGCGTGTGAAATGCGTGAACGCGTCACACTGTTTACATCTCGCATAATGGCATACTGCGAATAATAGAATGCAACTTTCTTCACAAACCGAGACCACTGTTATTAAAAGTATGAGAATACTTTAAACAGAGGACAAATAAAATGGCTCTTTGTTCCCTTTGCAAAACCGATATGGTGTACCACGGCAGCACAACTGCGATGAGCGAGCACCTCAGAGAAAACATCTAGGCGCTCTCCGGTGTCTCCATGCAGTTTAACTGGTTACCCTGTGATCTGGTGACCAACTTCCTGGTTCAGGTCTGATATTCTTGCGCTGCGGCATTCTGAAAAGTTGAGATATTTTCAACTCGATGCGGTGCGGACGCGCTGAAAAAAAAATAAAAAAAATAAATATATATATATATTATACATATATTATCTGCTCTGTTTTCCCCCGCATGTCCAGCGAGCACAAGTTTGTCAGCAGACGCAGTAAATATTTATTCGTTTCCACTGCCCGTCCAGCGAGCACCAGTCTCTCAGCGGACGCAGTCAATATTTATCCGTTTCCACTGTCCGTCCAGCGAGCACCAGTCTCTCAGCGGACGCAGTAAATATTCATTCGTTTCCACTGTCCGTCCAGCGAGCACCAGTCTCTCAGCGGACGCAGTAAATATTCATTCGTTTCCACTGTCCGTCCAGCGAGCACCAGTCTCTCAGCGGACGCAGTAAATATTTATTCGTTTCCACTGCCCGTCCAGCGAGCACCAGTCTCTCAGCGGACGCAGCAAATATTTATTCGTTTCCACTGCCCGTCCAGCGAGCACCAGTCTCTCAGCGGACGCAGCAAATATTTATTCGTTTCCACTGCCCGTCCAGCGAGCACGAGTCTCTCAGCGGACGCAGTAAATATTTATTCGTTTCCACTGCCCGTCCAGCGAGCACCAGTCTCTCAGCGGACGCAGTCAATATTTATCCGTTTCCACCGTCCGTCCAGCGAGCACCAGTCTCTCAGCGGACGCAGTAAATATTTATTCGTTTCCACTGTCCGTCCAGCGAGCACCAGTCTCTCAGCGGACGCAGTAAATATTTATTCGTTTCCACTGTCCGTCCAGCGAGCACCAGTCTCTCAGCGGACGCAGTAAATATTATCCGTTTCGACTGCCCGTCCAGCGAGCACCAGTCTCTCAGCGGACGCAGCAAATATTTATTCGTTTCCACTGTCCGTCCAGCGAGCACCAGTCTCTCAGCGGACGCAGTAAATATTTATCCGTTTCCACTGCCCGTCCAGCGAGCCTCAGTCTCTCAGCGGACGCAGCAAATATTTATTCGTTTCCACTGTCCGTCCAGCGAGCACCAGTCTCTCAGCGGACGCAGCAAATATTTATTCGTTTCCACTGTCCGTCCAGCGAGCACCAGTCTCTCAGCGGACGCAGTAAATATTTATCCGTTTCCACTGCCCGTCCAGCGAGCACCAGTCTCTCAGCGGACGCAGCAAATATTTATCCGTTTCCACTGCCCGTCCAGCGAGCACCAGTCTCTCAGCGGACGCAGTAAATATTTATCCGTTTCCACTGCCCGTCCAGCGAGCCTCAGTCTCTCAGCGGACGCAGCAAATATTTATTTGTTTCCACTGCCCGTCCAGCGAGCCTCAGTCTCTCAGCGGACGCAGCAAATATTTATTCGTTTCCACTGTCCGTCCAGCGAGCACCAGTCTCTCAGCGGACGCAGTAAATATTTATTTGTTTCCACTGTCCGTCCAGCGAGCACCAGTCTCTCAGCGGACGCAGTAAATATTTATTTGTTTCCACTGTCCGTCCAGCGAGCACCAGTCTCTCAGCGGACGCAGTAAATATTGATTTGTTTCCACTGTCCGTCCAGCGAGCACCAGTCTCTCAGCGGACGCAGTAAATATTGATTTGTTTCCACTGTCCGTCCAGCGAGCACCAGTCTCTCAGCGGACGCAGTAAATATTGATTTGTTTCCACTGTCCGTCCAGCGAGCACCAGTCTCTCAGCGGACGCAGTAAATATTGATCCGTTTCCACTGTCCGTCCAGCGAGCACAAATCTCTCAGCGGACGCAGTAAATATCTATTTTCATTATTATTTTTCTTTCCTCTGTCTGTCCAGCTAGCCTCAGTCTCCCAGCGGACGCAGAAAATACCTATGTCTCTATCAGTCCGCGAGCACTAGTCTCACAGCGGACTCAATAACATCTATTTTTCCTCTGTTTGTCCAGTGGGCCTCAGTCTCCTAGCCTGGTAATACCAGACTCTGTCTACGAAGCAAAGTGAAGTAGCAGAGTCTGCAATGGCATAATAGAGAAGTGTTTTCTCTCTCGCTAGGGGGCACTTGTCTGAAGTTTAAAATCATTGGTTACCCGTAAGCCAATCAGATACGTTTAGTTATGACGTATGTTATGCGCCTGTACAGCCGCATCGAAGCACAGACATCATGCATCGAACTCAAATCTATGATTGAACTTCCACTGTAAATCTGTTGTTAAACACTCTTCTTGTTCTGGCTTCAGTTTGAAAAAGAGTTGAATGTTCTCCATAACAAAGCGAATTGCATCCCGTGTCTCGTTTCCCATTTCCGCGGTCGTTTCAGTTTTCGATTTCTCTAACCTACAATTTAAAACTCTGTGCTTAGCATCTACGTCACGGCTCTCAGCCCGCCCTCTGCTCGTTGATTGGCCCGGCTGTTTCCAGACCGGTGGCAAACCGAAAGCTCTGACGCTGTATCAGACTGAGTATAGAAGCGAAATAAAATTGAGCGGAAGTAGGAAGTCTGTCGTAGTCAGGCTATCAGTCTCCCAGCGGACACCGTAAATACCTATTTTTCCTCTGCCTGTCCAGCGAGCACTAGTCTCTCAGCGGACGCAGTATGCATCCATCTCTTCCTGTTCTTCGTCCAGCAAGCCCAGTCTTCCAGCGGACGCAGGGACATAATTCGTCTCCCATATCTGTCCAGCGAGCCTCAGTCTCCCAGCGGATGCAGTAATATCTATTAGTTTCCCCTGCCTGTCCAGCGAGCACTAGTCTCCCAGCGGACACAGAAATATCTATTGGTGTCCCATGTCTGTCCAGCGAGCGCTAGTCTCTCAGCGGACGCAGTAAATACCTATTCATTTCCTCTACCCGTCCAGCGAGCCTCAGTCTCCCAGTGGACGCAGGAATATAATTTGTTTCCTCTATCTGTCCAGCGAGCCTCAGCCTCCCAGAGGACACATTACGCATCTAGTCAATATATCATTACACCTCGCAGGCAGACGGTGGAGCTTGTCTTCCCGACATCGTAACCGCTTCTTCCTCAACTATTAACCAACAGGACCTGCCTGCTCCTCTACTTCTGCCAGAGGCATTGCGAGATCTCCTGGTCAACGACCATACTTCTAAAAACGTCAGCCCGCCAAATCTCTGCGTTTTGGGGGGTTCGTAGTCCGGCGGCTGTCCTTTTGCTCTCTTGTTTTGGGGGGAGTACTCTGGGTTCGGGCCACTTCCCGAGCTCGGAGCCCTCCACCCGGACAGCACGCCAAATACGCATAAACTTACGGTATTAATATACGTAGATGTGAACTCGTGAAATGCTGTTTTATAACAAAGTTCGGGAGGAACAGTCGCAGTTCATTAACCTGATTAACACAAGTGGAGACCAATCAGTAATCAACTCATGACAAGGTATAAATGACAGCAGAACCTATCTCTGTTCATTGACCGTTTTCAGCATCCCTCCTCCACCCCATTTCTCCTCACTTATAGATCCATCTACTCTTACCACAACCGGGGGGAGTACTCTGGGTTCGGGCCACTTCCCGAGCTCGGAGCCCTCCACCCGGACAGCACGCCAAATACGCATAAACTTACGGTATTAATATACGTAGATGTGAACTCGTGAAATTGGGGGAAAAAGGACATTGCGATATTTAATTTTTCTGAGATTATATATTGCAATATGAAATCTATTTTTTTCTTACAAATAAAATTGGGGTGAGCACACTTACATTCTCATTTTAAATGATTTAAACATCAGTGTATTATTTAAATTAGAGTAAATTATTTGTTTGCAACTTTAGGATATGGTTTGAATTGTTAACATTAACTTACATGATCTAACCACAAGCAATACTTTTGTTACCATGTTTATTAATCTTTGTTTATCTTAGTTTCTAAAAACACAGCTGTTCATTGTTTGGTAATGTTACTTCACAGTGCATTAACTGTTAACAAATACTATACAACTTTTGATTTTAACAATGAAGGCTATAGCCTAAATGTTGAAATTAAAATGTTGTAGAAGTGCAGTTTAGTAATAGTAAATGTTAAATAATGTAATTAAATAGTTTAATAAATAGAACAATATTGTTTCTATTCAATTCACACGTCTCGCAAGTTCAGTGTTGGACAGGTCAGTTGTTTAAACCATTCATTAAATTGAATTGGTTCAAAGGAATCATTAGTTATCCTGTGATGTCACTATCGTGGATTCGTACATTGCGATATCGATGCTTAAACGACACATCGTGCAGCCCAAGTACATACTTTTTTTTTTTTTTTTTTCATTTAATATGTATTTAAACTGAATAACATATTTGAAATCTAAATGAATCATGTATTTGGTGTTGGTGTCTCCACACAGAAATGAGACACAGGTGGATCCACTGGTGCTGAATATCAGGTGAGACCTGCACTTACAATATACGAACATTAACGGTCACCTCACACTACAATAATACTCAGGTGAAGCTGACCTCAATTGCTTCACCTTATTCTTTTTGTATCTCTCAAACGACTTGATGTAGTTGTCTTTGTTCTAATTGCTTTAATTGAAAACAAATTCATGAAACTGAAATAATTCTGTCTCCCTCACAGACCCAAGAGGAAACTTTTTTCAAAGCAAGTTCATCAAGTATGGAAACCTGAAACTGCCAAAAAAGAGCAAACCACGCGCAAGAGAACCTCCGTTTACAGTACGTTCTCATTTAATGTATATTCTTTTACTGAATCATAACATAAAGGATAGTCAACAAAAATGTGCTCTCTCATGTTACTCCATGAGAAAATTACTTGGCATACTTAACATACTATAGATCTTCTCAGTTCTTATAACTGCACATTTTTATAAACATGTTCCATAAAACTTCTTTAAAAATAGTTTTTGAGTTGCACAGAAATCAGACACGTTTAGAACAACTCTCTAAAAACTCTATGAACATCAAGCTCCTAATATAAATCTCTAATCATTAATAAATGCTTGTTTTGTGTGCACAGAAGTTTCCAGGAGAAGTAGTATCTGTTCAGATTTACAAAGCAATGTTAGTGTGACAAGCCAGCCCAGAAGGGTGAGTTATCTTCACTGTGTGTGTGTGTGTGTGTGTGTTTACAGTGCAAGCATTTGTACGCATAATAACAGCATAAGTGTTTGTTCCTTTCAGAAATGGACCACAGAAGAAGACAGGAAGCTGAAAGCAGGTGTGAAGAAGTATGGAGAGGGCAAATGGAGAATGATCCTGGATGACTTTGAGTTTGACAACCGCACCGGTGTTAATCTCAAGGACCGATGGAGAATCCTGAAGAAAACCGAATGCTATTGAGCTGCAGGCGGCTTTTGCTTTTAGTATTTAAAGAGCTTTAGAAAGTGCCGGTTTTCAGGCACTTTTTTGAAAGTGTTTTCAGTTCGGTTTACGTAATTGATTTACACATCTATAGTGTTCAGTGAATAATTCCATTGTTATGCTTGTAATTTCACAAAATATGTTTGGAAATCAGGAGCACCGTTTTGTAAATTAAAAGTAAAAACTTATTTAGCAGAAGTACGACTTCTGGAAAAACAGCTTTAAAGGTTTCTGTTGTTGTTTGTTTGAACCGTAAGATCAAAATCTGTCCAGTAGAGGATGCAGGTGAGGCAAATCTGAGCTTTTTTTATTTTATTATTATTCTTTTCTTTTCTTTTTTTGCCTTTTTAAATCTGTTCCTAGACATTTTCACAGGAAAAAGGAGTTTGAAACAATACAACTGTAAAAACTTAAGAGATTTTAATAAATGTACGGTATGTGAAAGTGTGATTTGTTTGGTTTTCTGAGTTATGTAATATAATGTTCATTTGTGGACTTTAACAAGGGGGTGAAGAATCATCTTAGGTGTGTTTAAATGAAAATGAAGCTGTGCACAAGGGGACAGGAGCAGTGCTGTAGTCTCTGTACTTTCCTCCATGTTCCTCTGCAGCGGGGGCTGCCCACTGCCTGCCAGTGTAGAAGCTCATCCCTGCCAAGACCAGAAGAATCGGTCATCAGGTGGCAGGTACAAAAACCTTACTGTTTTACATTATGATATTTGTGGTTTACATTTCATTTACATTGTGTTTGATTTCATTCCATGATATTTAAAGGCTTCTGGCATGAAATGCTTGACTTGTCTTGCAATGGCTAGTTTTCTAGTTTATATTTGCGCTTTTGAAAAAAGTCTTATGCTCAAGGCTGGATTTATTTTATCAGAAATACAGTGTAAACTAATATTGTGAAATTTAAAACAACTTTATAAAAAATAAAAAATAAAGGTCTTAAAGGGATTGTTCACCCAAAAATGAAAATGTAATGTTTATCTACTTGCCCCCAGGGCATCCAAGATATAGGTAACTTTTTTTTCTCTCTCTCTCTCCGTAAACACACACCAAGATTTTTAGCTCAAACCGTTGCAGTTTATCATTCTTATAATGTAAGTGGATGGTAATCACAGTTAAAACATGCAATAAAACAAAAACAATTGTAGATGGTGTCAATGGTCCATTTGAGAGATAGGTGGCGGTAGTGCACTTATAAATTTGTGATCCACCATAAAGCAAGAAGACGACCACGATTCCTCACCAAGGGGCAAGGAACTCGACCGGAAGTTGAAGTCGGGTGGGGGCTGCCATCTTTTAGCAGAACTTCACTTGCGTTAGCATTCCCATTGACTCCCATTCATTTTGGCGTCACTTTGACAGCGAATAATTTTACATCTGAGGCGTTTAAAGACTCTGTTTGTCCAATATTTATTTCTAAAGATACACGACAATGTATAAAGGGCTCCATTACCTTCTATGTTACATTATGGCCCCGTATAAACAGTTTTTGTAAAAAAATAGGCTAACGATTGCGTCATAACCACTCGGCTCTCTGTCGCATTACCGTACAGACAGGAGGAGAAGCTTTCAGGCAATTAACTTAATATGGCATACTGGCGTTACATTTTAAAATACTATACAAAATAATTAATCAGAATACTTACTCCTGCTCACTCACGACAAAGAACTCCCCGCTCAAGCTCGCCGTCTCTGCAAGATTAACGATGGCAGTTTGCACGCACAGCCACTTAGAAGATTTACATCTGTCAGACAGGTTGCTGACGTCGTCAAGCTTCGTTTGAGTCTGCGCGTCAGAAACGGAAGTGCTAAAAAACGCTAAAACTGGGCTTCATTAGTCTCAATTGAGTTCCAATGGGGTCGCTGTGTCCATTTCTTTTACTGTCTATGTTCCTCACGCACCTGCTGCTGTGAATGCGCACAGGATGATGCCCTCAGGAGACTCTTTATTTTTATTGTATGTTTTAGCCATGATTCCCATCCACTTACATTATAAGACTGATAGACTGCAACGGTTTGAGTTAAAAATCTTTGATGCCCTGGAGGTAAGTAGATAAACTTTTTTTTTTTTTTTTTTTTTTAGGTAAACTTCCCCTTTATTGTTTTAAAATTGTAAGAGCCTTTTGCAAAATGTCTCATGAATTCTGTTGTTTTTTCAGCATGAAATCATCTGAACTCACAAGATGATGTGCTATGATTCTCTAAAATAACACTGTGACATTGTGGGTACACTACCTCTCAGCTAGGCTACCGTCTCCTTGGCAGCTCTGACTGCGGTTGTTCATCGCTGGAGGTTGGCAGGCCACACAGACGGTGTAGCCCTCCCTCAAGTACTGCATCCAGCGCGTGTAGGGTCTGTTCTCCACCATGCACTGCGCTGTCAGAGACTCCATCTTGAACTCCATACAGAAACTGTGGAGCACACGCCATCATCAAGTGACTTAACCCTCAAAAGGTCCTCATTTCCTGTTTACCAATCTGGTCTTTGGGGTCAATATGACCCCAAAATTGAAAGCATAATTGTAGAAAAAATATACATTTTCAATAATACAAATAATATATCATTTTTTTTGTTAACTCCTCAACTATGCATTAATGATGTGTTTTGGGAGATTTAAAGTACTTTTGTACCCATTTACCACACAAATCCACAACTACACCATTAGCTTGCATGTGAAATATCATTTTTTAATGAAAAAATCACTTAAATTATTATCTAAATTTAATTTAAACTGTTTCTGGATATAGATCTAGGTGTTATGTGTAGAATGCTACCATCTGGAGGTTAGTGAAAAAACTAAGGAGATTAGTATTTAAGCAATAACTTGTTTTGACCAGCAGAGGGCCATTGAAAGCCATTCATTTTACTGGATGTGACCAACTGTTCATAAATGGCACCTAGGTCACACCTAAAGGACAAAACTCTGAGTCAGACTGTAGTTGCATATTATTGAACATTTGAATGATTCAAATGCATAAAAAATAAAATAAAAAAATAACTTTAGAATGTAAACAAAATAAAAAAAAGTGTAAATAAACAACAGCAATATCCAGAAATAAACAGGAGTAAAAGTATAGGCCTACAACATTTTTTTTTTTTTTTTTACAATCACATTCTGAACACTGAACATAAAAGCAATACCAAACTACCAAAAAATATGTGAAATACATGGTGTAAAACAAATAAAATAATCATTCCATACACATTTTGTGAGTGAGTGTGAGTTAGAGAGGGAGAGGGAGCATGTATGCCTCTCTCTCTCTCTCTCTCTCTCTCTCTCTCTCTCTCTCTCTCTCTCTTTCTGTGTGTGTGTGTGTGTGTGTGTGTAAGTGTCTTTGTGTGTGTGTGTGTGTGTGTGTGTGTGTGTATGTGTGTGTGTGTGTGTGTGCGTGTGTGTGTTTGAGAGAGAGATAGAGAGTGTGAGTGAGAGGGAGAGAGAGAGCATGTGTGCCTGTGTGTCTCTCTGTGTGTGTGTGTGTGTGTGTAAGTGACTTTGTGTGTGTGTGTGTGTGTGTGTAAGTGTCTTTGTGTGTGTGTGTGTGTGTGTGTGAGAGAGAGAGAGAGAGAGAGAGAGAGAGGGCAAGAGAGAGCATGTGTGCGTGGGTCTCTGTGTGTGTGTGTGTGTGTGTGTGTGTATGTATCTTTGTGTCTGTGTGAGTGTAAGTGTGTGTGTGTGTGTGTAAGAGAGAGAGAGAGAGATGTAGAGAAAGTGTGAGTAAGAGAAAAAGGGAGAGAGGGCAAGTGTGCCTGGGTCTCTGTGTGAGTGTGTGTGTGTGTGTGTGTGTGTGTGTGTGTGTGTGTGTGTGTGTGTGTGTGTGTGTGTGTGTGTGTGTGAGTGTGAGTGTAAGTGTCTTTTGTGTTTGTGTGTGTGTGTGTGTGAGAGAGAGTGAGTGAGAGAGTGTGAGAGAGGGAGAGAGAGCGTGTAGAGTGGAGAGTGTCTCTGTCTGAGTGTGTGTAAGTGTTTGTGTGTGTGTGTGTGTGTATGTGTGTGTTTGTGTAGGTGTGTGTGTGCGCACATATTAGGTCTCACCCCTTTATATCTTTTTTTCTGCATGTGTGGCCGATTTTATTAGACAAATCGTATTTGCCAAATTCTATATAAATGCTCTCTGTGGCATACCTGTGTGTGTTTGTGTGTGTGTGTGTTTGTGTGTGTGTGTGTGAGCATGTGTTTTCTACATTGCATTTGTGCTCAAGTACCAGGCCTTAATTTCTGTGTGAAAATTTTCAGATTTATGTTGCATTTATTGTTTTTTTTGGGGGGGCAAATGAAAAAAACACACGTTTTTTTGCATTTCCCATTCATTTTCAATTGGGGTCATATTGACCCCAATGCCCAGAAGTGTTAAATTTTTTTTTACACACCTTCAGAACAACCGAATCAAGCCCAGGTTTTTTGTGTATGTATAGATAGATAATGTAGGAAAAGTCACAAAATTTTATTCCTCTGAGATGAAGGGAACCCTTTTTTTTAACTAATTAAAAGTCGATTGGGGTCATATAGACCCCAAGGACCAATTGAGGGTTAAGTGTTAATTGTGAGGTTATATCACTGTTCCTATTCAGACTATAGAAATATAAAATCAGTTCACCTTTAAAATTGCAGTTACAAGAAGTTAAATATGGTGTTATTATAATCGTTTTTTTATAATAGAAACAACTAAAGAAATGCGTAAATGGGCTCCTCATCACAAATTCTCATCGTAAACAGTGTCTTTGTGCTTGTTTAATCTTGGGTGATACATACCCAGAATCCACTGGGGCCCCATACAAATCATGTGTTCTGCCTTTGCTGTACTCCATTGTTGTTATAAATGCTGCTCCTGGAATAAATCCAACACAGTTACCATTGAGATTCCACCAATAAACAGTTAAGTGATCAACTTTATACCATCAAATAAAATAAAAAAATACTAATGTATTAAACATTTATAATTAAACTTAAAAGTTCCTTTTTTTTGACGTACTGTGTTTTTTCTAATTTGCCAGTGTAAGCAAGAAGGCAGGATATTTTAAAAGCAGTACTGAAAGAGAAATATGTACTTTTAGTACTTCAAGTATAACAAAGTATATAAAAAAACTACCTACAGATAGTATATTAATGTGATAAATAGAAACATTTATTGTACATTAAATCTTTTGTCATGTTTCAAAGTACACTTTACTAACCTACCTGCAAAACCACTGTGTTTTTTGAAAGGCTGTTACATGGATAAATTGGGTAACACTTCATTCTAAGGTGTCCATGTTACACATTACATCTTATAATAACAATAAATTATGCATAATTACATGCAATTAACTCTAGGCCACACACTAATCATACAGTGGGTTTCTCAGTACTTAAATGTTTAATTGCACTGTAATAAGGACACTTTAAAATGAAGTGTAACCAATAATTGCAACTTCATCACAAATGTATAATTACAAGTGCATTTAATGCATGACGCACAATTTTAATAAAAGTTGCTTTAAAGTATGTTTTAGTTTACTATAAATGTTTGACTACATTCAGAAGCACACTCTAACTATTATACAAAGACGATAGAATTATGAATTTACATTTGAATATGTATTTAAGTCCTACTTAAGTTGGTCAAAAACCTTAAGTTCAGCAAATTGCATTTAATATAAATGTAAACTATAATACATTTTCATTTAATTGTAAATAACATGCAACTGAGTGTCTGAAAAATTACATTCGGTTTTCACTTAAGTATTCTTTAAAACTATATTATTCTGAAATGAGTACTGTGATTTTCACAAGAGCTCTTACAAATATTAATCAAAAAAATACAAATAAACTCAGACCTTGCACAGAAGTGCAAAACTGTCCCTTGCGGTCCAGATACTCCATGCATCCGGCCTGTTCCTCCAGCCTCGGACAGGCCTGTCCACTGTTTTGGGGCAGTCTCTGAACGCTCCGTCTCCGGACCCGGAATGAGGGCTGGCAGGGTTGTGCGCACCCACTCCAGTGACTCCACTCACTCACTACACACGACTGAGCTAAAAACACAACCAACAGGTGAGAAATGGGACCAATATAAGCACATTTTGGACAGATTTAATATAATCAGTAGTTCAAACCAGTGGGGGCCCACTATGCCCTAACAAACCTCCATTTAATCAATTATTGTCTTGTGAAATGAAAAGCTGTGTGTTTTTGAAAAAAAAAATATTTTGTTAAGGCATTTTTCATTTAAACTGTCGCTTCTGGCCAAAATCCATAATCCATAACAACGTTTCCTCCATTGAAAAGTCTATCCTCTGTTGTCCTCTCACATTAAAATCCACTGACATGTTTGTTTAGAACTGTTTTAGACTTTTTTCACCTATAAACGGTGCTTGATCTGTGCATATTTGTCTCCTGATTTAGATGAGCCAACCTTTTCAATGGAGAAACCGATTTTATGGATAGAGGACTCTGAATTTGTTTATTACAAACACTTCCCAAGGTGTGGATTATTGTGATGTTTTAATCAGCGGTTTGGACAAATGAGTAATGCTAAATTTCTCCAAATCTGTTCCAATGAAGAAACAAAGTCATGTAGATCTTGGATGGCCTGAGGATGAGTACATTTTCAGCAGATTTTCATTTTATGTTGAACTATTCCTTTCACTGAAAGACTACATTACTACCACAGTACTATTTAAATGAACTACATTAACTGATGTATAAAATCCATCATTTAAAATATGTGTTGGTAAATGTGTACTAGAAATAAAATGCCTAGTCGTCTGCCAAAATATTACTGTACCACATACCTGGACACTCTGTAGGGTAGTCAAAGCAGCAGTCTTTAGTCTTTAAACACCTCTCATCACAATAACACGTCCCATAGACACGGTCCATCCTCCAGTCAGTAGTGACACAGGTGAAATCTGTACCTTGACAGCACCTTCCTGAGCATCCGCCTTCTGCAAACTGGTACATCCCAAAAACAGCGGCCACCACCAGAAGAGCACTCCGGCCCAGTGACAACAAGCCCATCATTTCCAAAAAGAGCTCTAAAAAGTCCCTGTTACTGTCTTCGGTTCCTCTTGAAGTCAGTGCCACAGGTCTCATTCCTGGAGAGGAAATGATTCTGTCACAGTTGAAGTCATGCTTGTCAGATGAATCCTTGTGACCAAACAACTCTTCTT
The DNA here is from genome assembly GCF_003368295.1 of Carassius auratus. Classification (NCBI taxonomy): domain Eukaryota; kingdom Metazoa; phylum Chordata; class Actinopteri; order Cypriniformes; family Cyprinidae; genus Carassius; species Carassius auratus. The sequence goes on from NC_039266.1 coordinate 12,687,278, forward strand.
CTGGTTGGGCTGAAAGAAAAAGCTATATTCTGTGGCAATTGAATGTGTTTGTAAAAATCCTTCTGGAGCGTCTCTGCCCTTGTTCCAGCACACAAAAGTGAACGAGGTAGAGAAAAAGAGAGGTGGGGAAATGTTGTTTGAGTGAAGGGTGTGTGAAAGTTCTCTCTCTCTCTCTCTCTATATTGCCCTTTTGGCTGCTATGCCCTGTTGTACCACAGCAAACTGATCTCAAACCAGTGCCCAGCCTGTTTCTAAAGCTTGTACAGCAGGGAAACAGTGGGAGGAATGTGAACACTTGGCCTTGCTCCAGTCTACAGAGCTTGGGGCAGCACAATCCCCGGTTGCTGTCACATCTTCATATCGACTCCACAAGAGCAGACAGTATAGAAGTGCATCCACCTCTGCAAACTCCCACAGAGAGACTTCACGTTATCTTTGTTCATTAATGGTGGTATTTCTGCGACGTTTCCTCTTTGGAATGATGGAAATGTGATTAGGTGAGAGAATTAGGTTACTGAATTAGTACTTATCTAATCAGTATGCAACCATAACTCAATCAAAGTAACTCAGGATCTACGTGTGGGTTTATTTACAAGACGCTGAAAAGTTCAAAGTCCACATTTAAAAAAGTTAAACTGCAAGAAAAAAAAATGACGAAAATATATTATATATATTATAAAATGTGGATGTTGATAGCATATTTTTGTTTCTATGCTTGGCTGAAACCGTTGTCCCTCCACAGGGAACTCGGCCTAATCATGAGAGGAATGAGGGGCTGCTCATGCGAAGAGAGCAAGATCAAGGCAGAGACGGGATATTAGTGAGAATTAAACTCTAGGAGATCTGCTGTGACTGTTGGCAAACTCCACTGCTTTGATTGTTCGCTGCAACAAGGGAGCCAATTCAAGCAAGAGTAACACTCTTTAACATCATCATCAAACCACAGGAAATGACATCACCACTCAGTAGGCACAGTATTGCTGCAAATGGAAGAATGGCCGGAACTGTTTCTGAAAGTAAACATAGAAGACCAGGGGTGTCGGACTGGGGATGAAACCAGTACTGATACTGATTACAAGGGCCCCAAAGGAAGAGAGGGCCCTTGAATATATATTTTCAAGGGGGGGGCATTAGGACTCTAGGATCAGGATCTTGTGCAGCGCCCCTGTAGAAGACATTTGTATCAAGCTATCATCAGCCATCTCTTTTTATTGAGAATTCAATTAGAATGTATTTGATTTCAGTGCAGATTTTCTTTTGGATATATTGAAAGTGCAGCAGATATAATTTTTTCCATCAAATGTGGCAGATTTCCCTGTTGGCCTTTGAAACTCAGTTTGTAGAGTTTGAAAAACAGGTTCATTCAATTGCATGTTTGAATGGACTTTCCACATTTAGTGTTTAACTGCATTGTGTGTGTGTGTGTGTGTGTGTGTGTGTGTGTGTGTGTGTGTGTGTGCACGCGCGTGTTTATGGTGTATAAGTGAAGGAGAGTTATGTTGGGTCATGTCAGTGTTATGCATACCACAGCCCCCTGAGAAAACCATCCATACAAACTGCCAATGTGGATACCAAACCAATGCAAATAAACACTAAATCAAACGAGCCCAATAGCACTGGTGCTAGAGCACCCCTAAATATCACAATCAATTTGCAAAGATTTAATGCATGCTACTACATTTTCATCTTCACTACACTTATTTTTTCAACCCTGTTACAGGCCCATGTGTTACTATGCGTTACTATGCAACCTGTTGTTCTGTAAAGTAACAGGGCTGATAAAATTTGATGATCATGCATTTGTTTTTAAGTGTTTCAATCCTGGTTGAGAGATGATATATTGGAATCTCCTAGAGGTGTCATGATTCTGCCCTCGTGTCCTTGATTTTTCCTAGTCTTGAGGCAGGATCATGACAGACCCGTGTTTTGTGTACAAGCACATGGCCTTGCCTTTGGGCCATGTGCTTGTGTTGTCTCGTTCCCTTGCCCCGCCCCCCTTGTTATCCTAGTCGTGTTGTGATTGTCCTATCTGTGCCACCTGTCGTGTCTTGATTGTTCCCCCTATTTAGATCTCCTAGTGTGCTCTGTCTTGCGTCGGTTCATTGTGTTCATTGTTTGTGATTGTACCTCTGATGTGATTTGTGTGTTCCTCACCTGTGATTGAGATATTGTATCCTGTATAACTGTGAGTGTTATTTGTAGTCAGTGTTCTCTAGTTTTGAGTCTTTGTATATCTTGCCTTATCGGTCCTGTTTAGTTATTTTGTATCTGCCCTAGTCCTTGTTTTCCCCCTCGTGGGTTTTTATTTTCCCCTTTTTGTAAATAAACCTGTTTGTGTTGTAAATCCTGTCTGCACCTGAGTTCCTCCCTGCCAAAACCCTGACAGAATGAACCGACCCCCAAGGAACTCAGCAGGCAGGAGGGCCTCTGAGCTTCAGCGTCAGGCGGAGTTCCGGAGGCTGTGCTGGACGTCATCCCCCGCCGACAGGAAGGGGGTCACCCTCCCATACTCGCCTGAGGGGGAATGGGTCCTCCGTAATTATGCCCGGCTGTGGGAAAGCATCTCCCAGGAGGAGCCACAGAGGTCCCCTCCACCTACCCAGCTGCCAACGATCCCTGAGGGTCGTGTCCTGGCCGTGGCAACCCTGGGGGATCAGGCAAGCCCCTCCCAGAGTCCTGAGGTGCCCTCCACAGCCAGCAGTCTCCCCATGAAACGAGGGAGACGGTTGTCATGGGAGTCAACTTCTGAGTCTTCGGCGTCCGAGACTGCCCTGCCCGAGACCAAACTCCCCCAACCCGCCTCTGACCCAGCTGTGGCCTCTGCACCGCGCCCAAGGAGGAAGAGGAGGAAGAGGGGGCCTGCCGGTCCTGTGACCCTGTCTCCTCCCGTGCCAGCAGCGGAGAGCGGAGCGCTGGCGTGCCCGTGCCAGCAGCGGTGGGCGTGCCCGAGCCAGCAGCGGTGAGCGCTGGCGTGCCCGAGCCAGCAGCGGTGAGCGCTGACGTGCCCGTGCCAGCAGCGGTGAGCGCTGGCGTGCCCGAGCCGGCAAAGAAGAGGGCAGTATGCAAGTCGGCAGTCGTGAGAGCGCAGGAGAGTGCCGCGGCCGACTCTGCAGCAAAGACTTTAGTACAGTGTGTCTCATCTCGTAAGGAGATGCCAATTGTCTTAGCGGCTAAAGCCTTTTCAGATTATTTGTCTAGTCTTGTCCGTATCCTAGAAGTCCCCGTCAGTCCTGTCTTGTCCTCAGACCCTGTCCCCAGAAATCCCGAGTGTCCTGATGTCGTCTCCCCGTGTCCCGTAGATGTCGTCTCCCCGTGTCCCGTGAGTGTTGCCCCGTGTCCTGCTGATGTAGTCATGTATCCTGTTGATGATGTCCCGTGTCCAGTAGATGTTGTCGTCCCGTGTCCAGTAGATGTTGTCCCCCCGTGTCCAGCTGTCGTCTCCCCGCGTCCCGTAAGTCTTGCCCCGCGTCCCGTAAGTCTTGCCCCGCGTCCCGTAAGTGTTGCCCCGCGTCCCTTGTCTTCTCCTATCATGTCCCCTGTCAGTTGTCCCGAGACCCCTCCCCGCCCCTCACCACCCAGACCTGCCCGTACCCCCCGTCGTCAGCCTTCGTCCTGTCCTCCTAAGATTCCTGCACCACCCACCCACCCTGGTCTGTCCCCCATGAACTTTGTGGTCCCGCCTCCTCCCCTTCCCTGTTTGTTTTTTTTGATTTGTCACCCTAACCCTGCCGTCGTGTATTCATGTCTGCCTTTGTTATTATTTGTCATGTCTTGTTGGTTTGTGTCTGTGTCCCAGTCCGTCATGTCTCGTGTTTGATGTTCCCTTGAGGAGCGTCTGGAAGCCGCTCCTTAAGGGAGGGGTTCTGTCATGATTCTGCCCTCGTGTCCTTGATTTTTCCTATTCTTGAGGCAGGATCATGACAGACCCGTGTTTTGTGTACAAGCACATGGCCTTGCCTTTGGGCCATGTGCTTGTGTTGTCTCGTTCCCTTGCCCCGCCCCCCTTGTTAACCTAGTCGTGTCTTGATTGTCCCATCTGTGCCACCTGTCGTGTCTTGATTGTTCCCCCTATTTAGATCTCCTAGTGTGCTCTGTCTTGCGTCGGTTCATTGTGTTCATTATTCGTGATTGTACCTCTGATGTGATTTGTGTGTTCCTCACCTGTGATTGAGATATTGTATCCTGTATAACTGTGAGTGTTATTTGTAGTCAGTGTTCTCTAGTTTTGAGTCTTTGTTTATCTTGCCTTATCGGTCCTGTTTAGTTATTTTGTATCTGCCCTAGTCCTTGTTTTCCCCCTCGTAGGTTTTTATTTTCCCCTTTTTGTAAATAAACCTGTTTGTGTTGTAAATCCTGTCTGCACCTGAGTTCCTCCCTGCCAAAACCCTGACAAGAGGGTCACTTGAATATGGCATTATTTTGCATGGGTTGTTAATGAAGGTAACACGGCTGACATGAAATCAGGGGACACAATAACGTACTTTATATTTTATAGACCGGCTAAAACCTTAACCTTATCAGCATAAATGCTATTTAAATTAACTACTTTTTTGATGTAATATTGATGAAAAAAAGACATCGTATTATTATGTTTTAAATTGCAAATTTATTTGATATTTTAATTATATTTTGATTATTGCTTAGGGACACAAAAGGCACCAATTTCGTGAATTTACCCTTCTATTTTAATGTAATTATTTTATTCCTATGATGGCAAAGCTGGATTTTCAGCAGCCTGCTTTACTCCAGTCTTGGTGGTCAAGTAGCATTTATTATCAGTGAGGAAAAGAGTTGTGCTGATTTAATATTTTATATTTTATTTTTATTTATTTATTTAATAGATTAAAAGGAACATCATTTATTTGAAATCTTGTGTTATGTATTTCCTGTCACTTTTAATCAATTTTAATGCATCCTTTTACAAATAAAGACATTCATTTCTTTCTTTTCTTTTTTTTAATTGACCTTAAACTTTCAGAAGGTAGTGTACAACTTATAACTTATGAATGGATTAAAATATTAAGAAGGATATTGTAAAGATGTCCTAATCCAAAACAAATTTTGCTAGATTTTGAAGCTTTTTTTTTCATTTGCAGCATATATTTTCTCCGTATTAGAGTAATACATTATAATAATTTATTTAATTTTCATTCAGATTTATTTTAAAGTGTTTTGTGATAGATAAATAAATAAATCAGTCTTTTTGAAATCTCTCAAGTTTCCATGGCATTTTATCTTGACCTCAATCTGTGTATCTCTTCTTTTAATGTGATGTTATAATATCACATTATCTATAATGAAAGAGCATTTATTCAAGGTTCCAGAACTTCCTCTTCACTTGGTTTCCATCTGTTACAGTCTGATGGCTTGTTGATAGAGTGACTCAGCTCTTAGTTATGTAGAGAGTATCCATGCAGACACCCGCTTCTGTTTGTGTAAGGTGCAGGTGTGCTCTCATTGTTGACAATGGACAGAACAGTGAGTCTGTTTGTAATGCTGAACTAGAAAGAGAGGAAAACGGTAATAAAATCAGAGCAACACTGGTTCAGCCATTTTTAAAGACATATTAGTGGATCAGTGGCGACTGCTGTCTTGCATCAGTCGGCTGTGAAACCTGTTTTTTCAGAATCTGGAGTTCCAGTGAGGTGAGGTGTTACTCATCATTAGCACATGAGGGAAAGTTGTAAAGCTACAGGATGTGCTCTGATACTGACCAAAAGTATAGTGGGTCAATATCAGTGTGTCCAAACTGCAACTGTTATTTCATCATCAAAAAAAAAAAAAAAAAAGCGACTTTCACTGTGGAGCAGCAGGAGTAAAAGCGTAAAAGTGTGATTAAAAGCATATCCTTGATTACAGTAAAGGATGCTAACGCAGCCTATTTTTCTAATATTATACCGCAGCACTCAAACTCACCAAAGATTTTGTTTCAAACTATTAATAGGTTTCTTAATCTAAATTCTTTCACCATACCTCCATCTACAGAGTGTTTTGAGGAGTTTTTAAGTGTTTTTTTTTTTGAAAAAACTAAAAGCATTGGGTCCAGGTTTCATGAGCTTGATGGAAAGGTAACAGACAATGCTATTAATATCAACACATTTGATGAACTTGATCTGGTTTCATCTACCGATTTTAGTAATAGTATTGCACAGTTGAAATCTCCATCTACCAGTTGGGATGTTCTGACCTTGCTTGGTGTGACAGCTGATTTTATTGACCCAAGTATTACATCTATTGTGAACTGTAGCCTTTCTACAGGTATTTTTCCATCATGTCTTAAGCAAGCAGTCATTCAGCCCCTTGTCAAGAAGCCTGCTCTGGACCCTTTGGTTTTAACAAATTACTGGCCAATCTCAAAAGATGTCTTGTATTTCAAAATATGGTTTTTATCTCAGCTGAGCTCTTTTTTTGGCTAATTATGATGTTCTAGATGCTTCAGTCTGATTTCATGGCAGGACATAGCATTGAATCAGCTTTATTGCGAGTTTCAAATGATTTGTTACTCACTGCAGACTCTGGTAGTCGAGGAGCTTTAAATATGCTCGACCTTAGTGCAGGTTTTGAGCTATGATATCTTTATTAAATGTTTAGAGCATGTTGTGGGCCTGAGAGGTAGATCCTTTTCAATGAGGGTCGGGGAATTTTCTTCCTCTTCAGTTTCTATTGATTGTGGAGTTCCCCAAGGCTCCATTTTGGAGCCTATTTAGTTTTCAATATTTTTGCTGCTTTTAGTCCTTAAAAAAACGTAGTATGTCTTATCATCTTTATGCTGATGATATTCAGATTTATTTGGAGAATCTGAAGGACCAACTTCTCATTCATCTTTGTTATTATGTCTTGAGGAGGTGAAGGGCTGGTTAGAGCAAAATCTTCTACAGCTAAATGCGAGTAAATGAAGTTACCATTTTTTGGGCCAAATAAGATTGACAGTGACATAAATGATGTTTTAGGTACATGGACAACAAATGTGCCACAAAAATTGTTGAGCCTGAGGACTATTGCAAAATCCTTATCTGTTGCTGACCTTGAGAAAGTGATCTCCTGCTTGGACTATTGTAATGCACTTTTTTTGGGAGTAAGCGAATCTTGTCTTAAAAAGAAGACAAACTTTTTTTCTATGGAAAAACATCCACCAGTGAATCCTTCACAATAAGTCCAAAAACAAGCCTTAGGAAAGTGCTATATGTACTATGTTAAGCTAACAGAGACTTATTACAGCATTTGTATATCATTTATATCATTGTATATCTTTAGCAAATTTCGATTGCTTCTATTCTCATTTGTAAGTCGCTTTGGATAAAAGCTTCTGCTAATTTAATAAATGTAAATGTAAGAAAGTAAAAAGTAAAGGTCAGTTTTGATTTGCTGACTTTTTATTTTTAGCTTTAGTTTGACATTTTATGTCTCACTGAGCTATCTGAGAAACACAGTAAAGTCACTCTAAAAGGTCTCTTATGTTTTATACTAGACATATTAATGTCACCTGATCTCAAAGTCATTCTTTGAACTGGACTTCTGTTGTTCGCTCTAACCGTTCTATTGAGCTAACCTTCAAAACTCTTGCCAAATCTGGGCCTTTTGATTTGTAGATTTGGCTGTGTTTAGGTTTGGCTTGGGTACCGTCTCCATTCTCAGATTCAGGAAGATAGAGGAGGACACTGTCTACTCTCTGTGAGTGAACTTACTGAAGTGTATCATTACCGTTAACCTGACTAGGTCGCATTCCTTTCCAGTGCACACAAACCTCATGTCACTGTTGGTCATTTTATTAACCACAAAGGCCAGATATATTGTATGATAGTGGCACATCATACTTTTCATTATTTCACTCCTCATTCAAATGTCATAACGTTAATCCATTTAGCATTTAAACATAGCACACAACAACTTGATGACAAGTAACATTTATAAGGGCTCTAACCTGTAGGGTTTGGAAGTCAGGCTGATTTGGAGTGAGTTAAAACGAGCTGAGCTGAAATGATAAACCTCTTGTGGGCAGGTTTACAGCAGCGTTTTATTAAAGGACTCTTTGTTTACTGTTTGTTCCAGGTCATTTTGATTGACTAAAGTTGAAAGCCGCTGTACTCACTTAAAAAAAAGAGAGAAAAAAAAACATGAAGAGTGCAGCTTGCTCACTTCGGCTCATAGAAAATGTTTTACATTTTCATATACAGTAACTGCACATCTTTAGACAGAGCACCATGAAACCGTTACAGTCTTGTTGATTAAAATCAAAAGTTAAAAGCAACTTTGCAGATGAGAAAAAAAATTGCTAAATAAGTTAAATATTATTTATAATATATATTTATTATATAATTATCATTGATAATATTATATTAATATAATTATAATGGATTAATATTATTAGTATTATTTGTATTATTTTATACAATTATATTTATAATAAATAATACATATAAACATCACCCTCTAGAATTCATTACCATTTAAAAAAAAAAAGATAATTTGATTCATAATAATGATGATAATGATTACAATATTTTAATATTAAGTAAATTTAATATATTTTTTGTAAATTTAAAATGACAGAATTTAATGTAATTTGTTTAAATTTAACCTTAACACAATTAATTAAAAAAAACTCTCACAATAATTTATTAATATCATATATATTAAATTGATCATTTATTCATTGAACAACAACCACAATGATAATAATAATATACATACTTTACAATCATTAAAATTTTTAACAAATAAGTAATTTAATTCATTTATCGATTGCTAATCTTATATATATATATATATATATATATATATATATATATATATATATATAGTAGCAATCGATAAATGTATCATTAAAATTTTTAACAAATAATTTAATTCATTTATCGATTGCTAATAATATATATATATATATATATATATATATATATATATATATATATATATATATATATATATATATATATATTATACATATATATTTTATTTTTTACAAATATACATATCTTATTATACTGTATATCATATATTATATCATTCCCATATCCATATCATATCATTAATAATACTACTAATAATAATCTGCTTCTCATTGCAGGTGGTTCCTGAAATGAACTCTTGAAGCCAAAAAGACATTATCTCTCGTCTCTCTGCCCAGAATGTGCCAACCTAGTCTTGAACCGAATCAACCTGACCCTTTTCCTTTCGACAAAAGACACTTTGGTGTAGAACGGAGCTCTCCCACGCTCTCCAGAACACCCTGCACAAAGATGCAGCCTCCCACCTGCATTAAAATCCTACTGTACCTGTAAAGCACTGTCTAATCTATAATCAGATAAAACATACAACAGCCATATGTTTGTAAATGCCACAGGCTGATATATAACTATCAATTAAAAACATAACACACTTAAGAGGTTCATACTATTTAATAATGCAGTTCTAAACCTTTAGTTAATGTTGAAGCAAATAGTTTTTTGACAAAAAGTTTTTTTGGGGGGATATGATCATATTTACTTGAAGTTAAATGCAGTACACAAAGCATAAAGTCTTTTTATATATGCAACACATATATAAGTGCAATGTTAAAGCAGTTATTCTTGGCGAATACACTTTAAATTATTATTTTTTTTTTTTTTTTTTTTTTTTTACATAAGAAATATAAATGCTTGCTAGAGCCATCGCTTTCATTTTATTTTAGTTATAATATAGTGGCTGCACTACAACAGTACAACACTATGTACCTCTCAAGTTTTTCTCCTGGACTTTATTTACTCCATCTTGGCACAGTTGTGATTTCAGGAGTCAAGTGTGTTTCCTCTTTGGCTAATGAACTCTGATTAAGAGTCCTGTCTATTGATCTTTTTGAGTCTCTTCATCCTCTCCTGCCGGACTGTCTCTGCTTCCAGAGAAGAAATCTCAGTGAGCCTCTGAACAAAAGATCCCGAGGCACCCAGATGTGGATCAGGGTACGACTGGCCTGAAAAACAATCACCGGCCCACAGGCTGGTTAGAAAAGAGCACAGGTAATGCTCATCTCACCTAATACAAAAGACTGGGAATTCAATAATGGCCTACAGTCCTGCAGAGGGACTTGAGGTATGTGTGTACTTAAGCGTTAAGAGAGTTAAATATGTGTATTTTGTGTTTGTGAGCTCATGAAAAACACATGCACATGTGAAATTCATCAGTCTCACCTGTTAAACATTAAGCAAACACCAAACTAACACACGCCAAGTGCTAAATATATGGTTTATTACAATGTAAATGACAATAAATCAGTTCTATCAGAAATCAGCTGCATTTAAATGTTAGATTTAGGCTTAGAAGCTCACTTTTGTTGTCAGCACCATCAGAGAAGAGATTATGCGCTCTGTTTTTCATCCTTAATCTGAAATGCAGAGAATAAGAACAAGAGAGAGTAAAATAACTACCTTATTTTTCGGACTGTAAATCGCACATATGTATAAGTCGCATTAGTCCAAAAATACCTCATGAGGAAAAAAAACATAAGTCGCACTGGACTATAAATCGCATTTATTTAAAACCAAGAACCAAGAGAAAACATTACCGTCTACAGCCATGAGAGGACACTCTATGTTTTCAGTGTAGGCTGCAGGAGCATGGTGCAGCCTAGAGCGCACTCTCGAGGCTGTAGACGGTAATGTTTTCTCTTGGTTCATTTCTCTTGGTTATAGTCAAATTAATTTTGATAAATAAGTCACACCTGACTATAAGTCGCAGGACCAGCCAAACTATGAAAAAAAGGTGCAAATTATAGTCTGGAAAATACGGTATACAATAAACAAAATATGTATAGTCAAATACAAAAAAAAAAAAAAAAAAACTTACCCGTTTTTATATTTTTGTGATAAACAGAGTCGTCCACTGATAGATGGGGTAGTGGCTGGTAACAGAACTGATGGAAATGAGGTCAGATAATCAGACCTGAAGTTGATGTAGAGAATATATGATGTAGAGAATATTAGTAAATATTGCAGTATTTCAATAGTCTTGAAGAACTCACCCACAAAGAAGTGGCTTTGGGTCGCGCGGGCAGAGTTCTTTTCGGTGCGCAAATCTGGTTAAATTATGAGAGCGATAAACATGGAACTCCTGGAAGAGTGGATTTGTAGGGTTGTGGTTCATCAGAACATCATCTGTTTTGGGAAAATAAACATGTATATGTTCTAAAGTTTCCAAAGAATTCAAAACTCTAAACTCTAAACACATTCATTTTAAACAATTGAAAAATCAATCCCTGTCTAAATTGACTTAGATCTAAAGAGATGGTGATGTTGAAATGATGTGCTGCAAAAATCTTCATGGAAAATTTGTGAGCGCCATCTATTGGCTACCCCACTGAAACTACCAATTACACATCTGTTCAATCTCATCAAATAATGATAAATAATCAATAGCTACACGTCATTAAGATGAATATACTAATACTAATAATGTATACTTATAATGATACAATAAACAATGTACCTTCAATACCATTAGTGGTGTAAGTTCCATTTCTCCATCGTTTATCAAATAAGAAATGACGGTCAGAAATATCAGACACATGGTTTCGTGAGGAAAGGCTGGTGACTACTGAGCGATTTTTAGCTACCAATGGAAGCAGAGGCCTGGGAAGTTGGAAACAAACAAACAACGTAGAATAATGTCTCATATAGTGGTTTAATACATGCTGCCATTACAGAGTGTTTGTGTAGAAATACACATGGCAACTTTAGTGACTTAGACTACTATCTCAGTGTTTGCACTGATTTCTGTGGCAGTTTTTTTTAGGCAGCCTATAAACCCAGACACTAAAGATGAAAATCCACACACAGACATACACACACACATACAGTGTCAGCTTGTCTTAAAAACATTAGGTTGTTATTCTTTTGTTAATATACTCACCCTTCAGTAATAGAGCTGACACTGTGAGGCTTTAGATCCATTGAATCTACAACTTCATATATTAAACATTAAATATGCATGTTAGTAAAATATCTGACACCGTTTATTGTCTAAAACTCTTCAGCGCTGAACGTACAGATATTAAAACCATATTGTATGTTGCTGAAGAGCCACTGAAAAGTTGTTGTATGTGATGTGAAGCGCCCAGTGACCTCACCGCTCGGACTGCATGGGTACTTCTGTTTAGCTGAGAAGACATTCAGTGTGGATTGAGCAGATTGAGCAGCCGTGGAGCATCCAGACACTGGAGGAATGGAGATGTAGTTTGAACATAGACTGTATAACAGCGAGTTTGAAGGATAACTGTGTCGCGCGTCTGTAATGTTGTGTATTATCAGAGGAGCTTCGGTTGGCAGTGACATCAGTTTAGGTCTAACGACGCCGGTATAAGGCTTCATCTCCACTTTCAGATGTTAAAACGAACTATAATGTCATTTTAGGCCGTTTAAGAAGCTTAACACTACAAGTTACTGCTATAATTTAAATGAATAAAAGTAATAAAAAAACGGAAGCTGATAGTCTATTGCGTTGGGATTTCCATAGTTACTATTACCAAAACCACGTGACACAGCAGACATAAAAATGTAAAATAACCTTACGCAGTTTGTTGTTTTGAATTAGTGTAATTGTGTATGAATTGCCTATTTCCTTTCACAGAAAAAAATACTATATTCATTAATGAATTTCCCATGCTAAAAACAGTACCACTGTTATTTAGTTTACTTATTTGTTTACTGTACTGCATTTAATACGGTTATGCATTTTTTAAAACACGAATTACGCAAGCAGTTCTAGTTCTCGAAAATGAACGTGTAATTACAGATTCAATCCAAGAGGCGGCGACCTTGTAAAGGCTTTTTAACATGCATGCATCAGTTCCCTTTAATTATGCTGGATCTGCCTCGGTTCATTCATTCAGTTATTCATATAACTCATTCAAAACATTACCTACTGGCATACTAAACCTACAATATAGCCTATAAGAGAAAAAACAAAGATGACATCCATTAATGCGTGTACTGAGGCTTCCAATAACAAATCATCATATAGCACAAGACTAATTTTGAGACTCTGAAGCACAAAGGCTCTTTTGATTCATCCACTGTTTTCTAAGTTCATTAAAACTTATTTATAATGTGAGCTGCTGGTGTAATGTTTGCATGCATAATTCATTCATGCCACAGATTCAATAATTAGCCTATTAATGGAAAATGTCACTAGAAGCACTCACATGCTGGGAATAGGCTACAGTTCATTCCTTTCTGTCAGATGAATGAGTGTCTCCCCCCAGCAACACCTACAGTTGATGTATTTCAGGCAGTTTTGGAGAAATTTTTGAAAGTTTTTCTGTTCTAGTGGTATAGTGCCGAGCATTTAGAAGACCAAGCAGAAGACAGTCAACTACAGGAGGCACCACAGTGATCAAACATTCAGCCACATCCATTGATCTTCTATTGAGAGGTTTAGCAGCTTTGCCCTATATCACTGTGGTCTAGCCACTGGCTGCAGAAGCTTCAGAAACTGTTCTGTATCTGAACACAGAGTGTGATAAAGACGGTGCATATCATCAGGAGCTATGGAGCATCTCCTGAGAAAGAGATCCATTCTTAAACAGCTCAGACTCTTTTCTCCTTTGCCATCTGGTAACAGTTCTGGCAAATAACTGTTTTCTCTCTCAGACTTCATTTGCACTGCATGAGAACAAACATGCAAAGCCTTCTCAGTTGTATTGTTTTAGGATTCAGTTTGTTTATATTTTGGTTGGTTTCCATATAAATCTCCATATCCCGTTTGCAAACTGGTGACGTGCAAAGGCTTTACAGTGCATTTTTTCAGAATAAAATAATTAAGAGGGTTAACGTTTCATTTTCAGATGCACTTTTCTTGTACTTGTAATTGATATTTTTACATAATTGATTCTTTTCATGTCTGGCTTTGAATATTATATAAACATAAACATTTCCACAATGCTTTACAATAGCCTTTTAATAGCCTACATTTTCCCTTTTTGTAGAAACAGCTTTGTATTGTATTTCTCCTTTTCAGTATTTACACTGAAAAATCTCTATCTAACATTCTATTGGCTCCTAAAACAACGCATTGAACTACTTTCTCCCAGCAAAGCACAGATCATATAACATCCAGTTATATGCACTGATATATCATATTCATTGAAACATCCGCTTAAGCTTAAAAAATACAACCACAACTATTTATTATTCAGTGTTGTAACACATCCACTCTGTTTTCCCAGACGTCCACAGCTGAGCTAAGTAGATGTAAATTTCAATCAGGCATCTGGGCCAATCACTCTGTGGGGTCCTGTGGAGAGGGGCTGGTTTAAATAGAGGAGCAGCAGCTCAGTCAGGAGTCTGTCTCTATCTCGCTCACAGAACAGAGGTGCACTGGCAGCTATCGCGCGCATCCGTGCCGGGATACGAGAGGTCGCTGGCGGGGAGACTAGTCTGTGTTGTAGCCTTAAATCAGTGCTTTTATTTGTGATGCTCGTATTCTGAAAGTTTGATGCGTTATATTTTTGATTTGTGTATAGGCTGTTATATATGTATATTAGTAGTTGTATGACTGTTGGGGTTAATTGGATGTTCACCCCATAATAACGTTAAATAAGAGTAAATTATATGCTGAAGGTAGCAGGACAACAGTAAAACTCAGGTTGATTGGTCATTTAGGTGTAACTGGAAATTGTGAGACGTTCATCTTTATTTAAAACAAAGTCACAGCGCGGAATTAAACATGATGATGAACATTGTCGTGGAGTTTTTCGTGGTCATGCTCCGAGTTCTATGGGCCATCGTGATGGCCGGACTCAAGTGGCTCATACGGCCGAAGGAGAAGAGCGTAGCGGGACAGGTGTGCGTGATCACCGGGGCGGGCGGCGAACTCGGGCGGCTCTTCGCCAAGGAGTTCGCCCGGCGCCGGGCTACACTGGTGCTGTGGGACATCAACAGCCACAGCAACGAGGAAACTGCCGAGATGGTGCGACAGATCTACAGAGAGCAAGATGTCAACTCGATGACTAAAGCGGGTAAATGGGATGATTTCATATTTCTGTTTACCTGAAATTACATGTTTTCCATATTTAACATGAACTGGTTTGTTTACTCTAGGTAGCGTTTTGTCTTAAATCTTGTTTTGTGAATAGAACTTGAATGTTTGATGTATAAAGAAGAGATGACTCATACGGTTTCTTTTTGTTTCCTAGTTCAATAACTAGTATGCAAAATTGATTTACCTTTTTTTTTTTCTTATTGGCAATAATTACTAAATAATAACACTATCAAAACATCACGTGAGAATATTTTCTACACTGATTACAAAAAAAATTGTGTATGTATATGTTGCTGCACTCCAGGTTGTCATTTACTTTTACTTTCTTTTATTATTCTTTTAAAATGGTCCATGTTTCTCACTTGAGAATGAATGGCTGTAAAAGTTGTGTAATTATGCAATCACTGTTATAATCCAATAAGTTTATCTGTGAACACCACCATTGTTTTGTTTGATGTAAATCATGAGGTGTTTTATGGTGATATTCATTAGAGACCCACCAGTTAGTAGATACTTGACCGGCGATTATGGTCAGCCTATATAAATTAAGCCATAGTTTTACCTATTGTTGCAATTATCTTAGTTGACTGTTTACCTGATAACAGTCACATGGCCAAAACCTATTAACCTGTGCAAGCTATGTCAGTGTGAGGGATTCATCATTTAAAAAAAATATATATTTTTTATATATTATTTGCTTCCTACACAACTGCTTATATTTCTCTGAAGGTTGTGGTTTTCCCATTTTTCTTTCTAAGCTCTGAATCAATGAAATTGAATCAAATGAAGCTTGAGTGCCGTGGTTCTCTACATCTCCGATAATGATCTAATGTGGTTTTGAAAGGCGCTGTTGGTGGTGTGGAAGAGGTCCCTCCGTTCCAGCCGCAGGTGTATACATATGTGGTTGACGTGGGCAAGAGGGAGAGCGTGTACTCCACAGCAGAGAAAGTGCGCAGGGAGGTCGGTGAAGTGGAATTGTTGATCAACAACGCTGGTGTTGTCTCCGGCCACCACCTGCTGGAGTGCCCTGATGAGCTGATCGAGAGGACCATGGTCGTGAACTGCCATGCACACTTCTGGGTGAGCATCATTTGACTCTGGATCTACACCATTGTATACAGCAATATCTGAACCGGTATACAATGTGCATGCATCATAAAGGAAACATAGAACTCTCTGTAATTTGGGAAAATGCAGCGAAATGCCCTCTTTTAGTGATTGTGCTTTAAACGCATGATGCCACTGTCCATGAGCCCATCTGTTTAGCACATACTCGTTCCTCTTCTCTGGTATTTGCACTTGAGCCAAGTTGGAAAACCAACCTCTTTTGCTCCATGCATGTTCATAAGCCAGAGTGAAGTTTGAAGTTTTGACTTATACACTCAATGTTTATTCTTTCAATATCAATTACATCAAGCACTTAGAAGCTCCGTCCTTAAATCCGTCTGGTGTCGTTGAGTGCAAACAAATGTGTCTGTCGTCTGAGATGGGCCACCCTTCACTCCGTGCTTAAAACACACCAATCAGCATTTACATATTCCTTATGTAATCACTCCAGTCTCATCGGTCTTGCCATTTCTTAGTCTGTTATCCATTTGTTTTCATTCATTCCTTTGCTTGTGTCAGCCAGAATTAATATTTACAGCTCAGTCCGGATTTTCTGCAGAAGTAGACATCCACAGGCTGTAAGATTATGAGGATCTGGCATGTGTTCAGTAAGAATATCAGTACAGGAGCTGATCTAGGATCAGATTACCCTCCCTGACTTCATCAAGTCAGTCCCTGTGAGTTCTAACATCAGAACTGATCTTAAAACCATACATGCACTCGGAGGGGTTTTATTAACATGCCCCCTGCCGTTTCAACATGCTCCTCGATCTGCGGATATAAACAAGCTCCACGTAAGGACTCCAGCAGGGGGTTTTAGTAAGATCACCAGGAACAATCTGCCTCGGTTTGTTAATTTAAAGTCCACTGAAGAGCACATCCTGCCTGGGGAAGTACCATTTGGATGAGTCCTTTCTCACTTGGCCTCACTAATTAACCTCTTGCCCGTTAATGCGTAAACGGCCTGTCTGTAGTTTGCATTGTCTTACTGAGGCATGGGGTGAGCTGTAATGGGACGGTTTATCTTAAATCATGCTGCTAAAGTCACGTTGAGGTGGATTGTGGTTGGGTTTTTTTATTTTGATTTTATTCTTTATTTTTTTTCCCTGCACGTTTCTGTTGGGGATTTTATATTTTAATTTGTAAGACCGAATGGTTAATGTTTTTTGGAGAGGTGAGGGTTGACATCATCCCAGACTACCTGGAAAATAAATATATTGATGGCTTTTTACTTTGACTTTTTGATGTTCCTAGGATTTATCACATTACAATCCTATATATATATTTTTATATATATGTATGTGTGTGTATGTAATGTATTTTTTTACATTGGCAGATATGTGAATGAATGCTGGAAGTCCTTCTAATGAAGCATGAAAATGCTTGGCCACAAACTTTGCTTAAGTGTACACCATGTTCTTTGCTATCTATATTTTCATTTTTTAACCTGTGAAGTTGTTCAGTCTAAGCTACAGTGGTACTGTAGCAGATGCACTTGTTAGAGCTGGGATTCTCATTAAGGTTTTGGTTGTGTTTGCTTAAGCTTTATGCAGCTCATGGTTCCTTGTGGGGGTTTAAGATGAAAGCAGAGCTTAATCATTAAGGACAGGCAAGGAATACAGAGTGGAGGATGTGGTCATTAAAGCCACAAGCCAGCTGAATAAAAATGCACCAACACTGCTTTTCCTCTTTCTTTCTTACACAAATATGTTCTCTTAATTAGTTGCTGCTTGCATGTGGTTCGTAACACTGCAAGAATTCCCTTTTTCCCTTCTTTTGTCTTCCCATTTACAATTAACTGTGGTGGCGTGTTTGGTACAGAAATTATTTTAAATATGCATTGACTGCGTTTAACGCTGTCACTTAAATTTAAAGGGCATTTTTACATTTTAATTGGTGGGGGTCATCCCCCCCCTCTGGAGCTAATATAGGACTTGGAACTCCAGTCTCTCTCAGATGATGTCCCTGGTCATCATATAGTTACACTTTTTTTTCTTTTTTCTTTTTTCGAGCCTGGTTGGGCACACTATTTATTTTTTTCATTTATTGAAATTTTCAAAAAGCATCAATAGTAGTAAAAGAAAAAAGCCACAACTTAATTTATGTATTTGAGATTTTTATAAAACTGTGTACAGCATTCTTAATGTGTCCTGGCCAAAATATTTTAATTGCATATGTGACTGTATAGGCAAGAAATCTCTGCATAATATGCTAATATGGCACGCAGTCCATTCTTTCCCATGCTAGTTGGCGAATAAATTGCAAAAGCAGTTTTCCTTTTAATGCATTTCAGATATTTGTTTGTTCCACTAACCGTTTGGTATTTTTCCAAGTTAAAGCTACCGCCTTCCAAATTCTTAATTGCGGCACATTTAACTTTCCTCTGGCCCTAGTGAAGTTTCTTAAGCCTGTCTTCACAAGAGGTCCATATCATCCTCTTAAAGAGTCTAAAGCATGACCCACCAGCCGGTTCAGTGCCTTGATTTCAACGGGCCACTGTGTTTCGAAACTCTTAAGGCAGGAAGGGTAAACTCCAGATGGACATCATCTTTTTGTTGGATAGCACAGTGGGAATGCAACAAAACTGGAGGAGCCAACAGGAAGTGAAGTTATTATCTCAGAGCAGTTGTCTTCCAGGCTGAGGCCGTCCACTTTTTCCATACTTGCAGCTGCATTTGAGTCCCAGGACCAGCGAGTTCTCCGCTAAGCCCTTTCAGATCGGATCGCCCATCGGAGTAGCACTGTGACGAGCTGACTGGTACTCCGCAAACTAAAAGTGATTCAAATGACCAGATTTAGTGCCTAGTCAGATTTTGGAGTGTTGAACGGAGTAAGCTTCATTCTTCCACTCTTATGGTGAAGCCATAATAGGCAATATGTGAGCAGTGCATTCCTCACCTGGGCACAGTGGTATCCGTGAAAGCCTCCTAGTTGCTAAGTGAGCATGGCTGAAGTAAAAGACCCGGGGCTGTCCCTAGAGAAAAGCATCAAGGGAAAGAGGGTCTTGTACACAAGCTTGCTGGTAATGGGGAGCTGCTGCCTGACCCACTTATGTGACAATTGGTTTCTTGTCTAGGGATCAGCTTGACAAGATGCCAAATGACAGGAGCCAAGTTCTCCAGCCCACATTCCTCCTAGACCAGGAGAAAGGGAGCAGCCAGGCAGAAGGGTCTTACTTGAGTAGCTTTAGATGGTCTTGCTCAAGGCCAATGCACCTGTACCCGTAATTTGACTTGGGGCGGCTTATATTTGCAAAGCTCCTGGCCAACAAGATTCACCATTGGCTTAATTTGGATTATCCGAGTAAGGTTAAACCGCTTCAGAGGTCATTTTGATTCCATAGATCCCGTGCCCCATTTTAATGAGACATTGGAAATACAGTAACCGCATATCAATTAGCCCCCACTTCATTTTCTCTGGGCATTCAGTTTGAGGGCTGTACATCAATCTGGCTAATGCTTTGCTACACTTCTCTGGTTGATCCACTTTCTTTTAATTAATGGCCATCTGGGCTTTTTTTGTGTGACCATATTTGCGCATATTCCTATTGGTCAAACATAAAGCACTAATCCAGGCTGACACAGCAGCTGTGAAGAGCTTTGTGAGGAGCGATGCACTTGAGCTTGTATCAATTAGAGAGCACAACAGGCATGGAACCACTGCAAGGGCCAAGGAAGCTCTCTGCTGTTGGAAGTTAATTTAGCGTAAACTCAGGCGCTGAGAAGCAATTACGGAAGCTATGAATTAAGACATGAACTTCTGTTCAGTTTCACACATTTTGTGTCTGAGAGGTCAGCAAGGCCATGCACACATCAGTGGCGGCCCCCTCATTCCATAGCAGATGGGGTATTTACAAAGACTCTAAGCCATTTCTGCTCATTTGTGCAAGTTCAGAGGTTATGGGTTGATTTGACCATTGATCAAGGGCCCCATCTACTTGACCAAAATCGAACCCAACATTACCAGCTTAGCGGACCAGTTGAACAAATCACTAGTCAAGTAGCTAGACTGGTAATGTTGGGTTTGATTTTGGTTCGGTACTGAAGCTGGATGGATCTTGTTGGTTTAATTGGTAACATTTGAGTTGATTTTACCAGTTACTTCACCAAAATCAAACCCAACATTATCAGCGAGTGTTTGTTAATTCAAGGTAAATGTAGATTAAATGTATGTTCTGAATTCCAGATGCTTTTATCCAAAGCGAAGAAGGTTTGTTGAAGACCAATCCTGCCAATGCATTCTGAATCATTTGTAGAGGTTTGATTGAGCTTGATGGAAGTCCAGGCTGAAGAGCATTGCAGTAGTCCAACCTAGAAATTACAATGGCCTGGACAAGATTACATTTAAATGGGGTCCTTTCCAATGACTCAATGTAATTCTTCCTTCCCATGTTAACAAATGTCTCTATTTCTGTACATCACACTCTCACTGATGGTTTTGATTTAAATTGAACTATTTGAAAGGCTTTAAGTTCTGCAGCAGGAGTATTTCTCCACTTGATGTAAGAGCAGGCCTTCGATTGCGTGAATTGTGCTCTTTTATCATTCTAGCCTGTCTCATTGGAAGAAGCACATGGTACAAACTTTCCAAATAAAATGTAATCCTGTAGATTGCAGTGTTTGGAAGATGTTTGCATTATGCGCACCACAGGCCCAATCTATCCTAATGCTTCATCTGCACGCATACTTGCCATCAGTTTGGCATGCAAGGCACGAGTACAGCTTCAAACAGGTCCAAGTCTGCTCCCTTGAAGAAAACTGCACCCCCCCCCCCCCCCCAACACAATGAGATGAATATTAAGAGCAATTTTACACTTAATGCGCTGGAAAAATACACAGTTTACTGTGAACGTCAGGAAATAAATGCGTAGCATGTGGACCGCAGCGCTCAATCGCACGACTGGCCTGCCTCATGGAAGAGAAGTCTGTGGAAGTGAATTTGAGAGATTCCAGGCCATATTTCAACAACATGTCAAGCTGACGTGTTAAGACGGCTGGCAGAGGTGCGAGTCACGCACAAAACCGTGCAAGATGGTACCACTCTCAAGCATGGCCAAGGTCCATTACTGCTGAGCTTGTTTATAAATGGTGATATCATTGAAGGCCTCTGGAAAGGGCTCTGTTGTTTTTGGCTTTCACAAGGATTTTTTTTTTTTTTTTTAAATGGCATGTTTCGTATTCCATTTGAAGATTGACTATAAAGCCACAGGCAGTTCTGTGGGGCTTGTACAGCAAGTATTCTCTAAGAAAGCCGTAAATGGATGACGCCGGTCATGTTTTTCATCATTATTGTGTCCACCCCCTCACTTCCCCTGGGACTGAAGAGAAAGGAAGATGAGGCATGTGTGGTGTGTGTGTTTTAATTCACTCTGTCTTTTGTCCAGCCAGGACCAGGCAAAAGTGGACGATGACACGGATTCATTAATAGCCAGACAGGATGTCAGAGCAGCTGAAAAAAGTTAACAAATCTAGCCCAGCAGTTTTTAGTTTGTAACTGCTTGCTACAAATCGTTTTGTTAATTTTCTACATTTTTAAACCTAACTTAAAGGTGTAGTTCAGCCCAACAGCAAAATGTAATTTCAAACTTCAGTTAATTCTTGGTTTCAGTTGGCTTTTTTTTTTTATTTTTTATTTTTTTAGTATGGTTAACTCCTTGACTCATAAATGAGTTCTTTAACTGTTCCAGTGCTAATGCTTGCTCCAGGCTAAAAAGGTGGTGTTTGTTTCTCGTCTTTGTTGACCTACAGTGGTGGTGTTGTGGTCTTGAGCCGTATTGTGTTGACAGTGGTGAGTGAGTATCCCGCTCTGGCTTTGTGCGCTTGACACTGAGATGCCACTCTTGGGACCAACTCGTTGTGGGAAAAGAGGAAACCACAGACAATCCACTTGTGAATTTGCAAGTGGTCTTTTCATCATTTTTAATAAGCCATTTCAGACCAAAACCAAACCACCTGACGGTCTGGAGCAATATTTCATCTGTTTAAGTTGTTTGCTTTTCATACAAGTTAAACCTCCATGTCAGTAATAAACTGTTCACTCTACCAAAACAAATTGAGCTGTAAGTAAATCTCCTAAGTGCAAGTGGAAAGCAAGCTCCCTGTAAATGGCCTTTAAGACAGTAATGGAATTGTGTTTCTAAACTCCCCCAGCAGGATGAGGGAGATGAGTGTTTAGTCTCCATGAATTATTAGTTGGGGAGGAGGGAAAAAAACGGATCAAAGGGCTTTGGCAGAGACAAACCGCATCAGCAAAATAACTGTCTTTGTCCCCCCCCCAACCTCTTCCTCTTCCAGACCACCAAGGCATTTCTTCCCAAGATGCTAGAGATGAACCATGGCCACATTGTGACAGTTGCCAGTTCACTGGGCCTTTTCAGCACAGCTGGTGTGGAGGTTAGTACATTGCATCCATCACATAAATCTATTGGCAGACTGAAAACGGGAGTGTGTTTGGAGAGTCTCAGCATGTTGATTTGACATGGCATGGAAATTCAGTGCGGTGCACAGCACGCAATTAAGGAGCATGTTAATGCCAAAAGACGCTCCGTGGTTTCACTGGGCCTACCTGCTGCAGAGACATTCTCCATGAATCACTGGGGTTAATATTAATGCTGTCAAACAATTAATCTCATCCAAAATAAGTTTTTGCATGCACAATGTGTGTACTGGTGTATATTTATGTATATAAATACACACACGTATATATTTTAGAAATAGTTATGTTTGTTAGATTTTTATGATAGCGTGTGTATTTTTTATATTATATATGCTGTTATTATATAATATATATATATATATATATATATATATATATATATATATATATATATATATATATATATAAGCTGTATGTGTGTCTTTATACATAGAGTACACAAACATAGTGTAAACTAACTTTATTTGAACAAAAACATGATATAGTTTTATAGACCCCATTATGTATCTACATAGATTCTAGCTTTTTGAAATCTGCATTTTCAGTTACAAGCTTTTGAACGAATATTAAATCCATTTATATTGAACTTTTTAAAGAAGAAATCTGACTGGTTTAACCGTTTCCTACACCTAAATGGTTACTTTTTAGTCCATTAAACCAGCCTGCGTGTTTGAGGGATCTGTAGTACATGTCCAATCCTCTTTTCACTGGTGTCATTTTCCCAGCTATCTTTTGGGGAAACGTTACCTTTTTTAGTTTTGTTAGCTGTATGTGCACTTCTATTTTACAAGCCCTCATCTTTAATCTCACTTCAAAGGGTCCCAAAAGCCCTGTCACACTGTCTGACCTATTATGTTTCCTTGAATGTGACTTTTTATGGTTTGAATTATTGGAGTGACTCAAGCCGCTGTGAGCCCCTTTATTCTTGAGTGTTTATCTACACGCATCTGTGTTTGCCCACTCCATTCTGAAGTTCCCATCTGAAGTTCCCATCCACCGAGAACCACATCAAAACCCTCCCGCTCGGCTCTACCTACACTCCATACATGACAGAAGAATGCCAATGAAACCGTAGATCCCAGCGCTCCCGCACTATTAGAGGGAAACCGACTCGGGAAGCTTGACTTAACTCCGTTTCCTCTCGGTTTTAGGATTACTGCGCTAGCAAGTTCGGTGCCATCGGCTTCCACGAGTCCCTGAGCCACGAAATCAAGGCTTCGGAGAAGGACGGTATCAAGATGACGCTGGTGTGTCCTTACCTGGTGGACACGGGCATGTTCAGAGGATGCAGAATAAGGTAAGAAAAGAGCCGTCCAAATGTCACGATTCGGTTTCAGATGGCCACTAAAAGAGCGAACGACACAATGTGTGTCTAGTTCGAGTAGACATTGCTTAACAACAGTCAGGGTAGCTTTGCTTGTGGCCTCTCATGTCACTGTCAGCTTGGGTTTTCATACACACAATAGGGGCTTCCACTTGAATAGAAGGTGCATGTTGGATCTGTTTCCACTCAATAATGACTTGCTCTGACTGGCAAAGCACTTTGGGCTGACTTTATTAAACAAAGACTAGTCTTAATCATCATGTTTTCTCCTTCTCTCCCTTCCTGGGCGGGTCAGGAAAGAGATCGAGCCATTTCTCCCTCCACTGAAACCAGAGTTCTGTGTGAAACAGGCCATGAGGGCCATCCTGACAGACCAGCCCATGATCTGCACGCCTCGCATTGTATACATGGTCAACTTTATGAAAAGGTGAACTTGAACGGTCCTAAAACCGAACTTTGAAATGTTTCCTGGTGGTCCGAGCAATCGGAAGTAACGTTCTCCCGTTTGTTTTGGGTTTTACAGCATTTTGCCCTTCGAGGCAATCGTGTGCATGTACCGGTTCCTGGGTGCGGATAAGTGCATGTACCCCTTCCTGGCTCAGAGGAAAGAGGCGATGAACAACAACGAGGCCAAGAACGGGATCTAGAGGGTGCCGTTTCTAACCCACAAGGGTACATTTTCTAACCCGCATGAGGAGAAGACCACTGAGAGGGCAGAGGGAAGTGAAAAGACTGTTTCGACTGGTGCACTTGCATTTGGCAGATGCAAAGGTTTACCATATTGTTCCTCTGGAACAAAGAAAGCGGTGTACTACACTAAGGATTTATTTGTTGTTTTATGTTGCGTGTCTTTTTATTTTTTTTATTTTAAGGTTTGTTTAATGAAACCATCCATCTATATACTGTGTCAATAGTTTTGAAATCATACATGAGCTATTCAGTAATTAACTATTTACGTAATGTAGTCACCAGCATTATCTAGCGTCTTTGTGAAACTATACAGTATGTTACTGTATGAACAGTAAATTCTTGTCACTTTTTGGTTTTGTTTGTGTGTAGACATGCACTGTATTTACTTTCCTCTACACTGCCGACATTATCTACACCGTTCAGTGTGGCACTATGCCACTCCGTTCCCCAATCCGATCCATTTAAAGGCAGCAGCAGGAGATCAAGTGTCCAGTTATGAACCATGTGACGTTTTAGAAATATTTTGCATTGTTCCCCCTACATTTCTCTTTGCTGATGTCATGAGAAGTACAAGTGGGTAAAACGCTGGTCTGTTTCCAGCTGCTGTGGGAAGGGAGTGTGTTTTCACTCTATAATCTACAGGCTTCTGGTATCTGGTATATGGAAATGTATGAGAGAAGGGATGGCCTGGTTTTCCTGTCACTGAACACATTTAGTTTTACTTGGTCTACTTTGACTTTGTGAATTAACTGAAAAATAAGTTCTTAAAAAAAGTAATTCACATTTCAAATTCATGTCAGTTTCAGTCGATAACAATATGAATATGATGCATTTTTGTTGTGTGCACCCACATTTGTTCATTAAATGTTTTTCCTTTTTGTGTATTCAAACCTGGACCACTGAAATGTATTCACCGTGTTTAAGCAAAAAAAAAAAAAAAAAGATACAGACATTCCAACAGGCGTCCTTCACTGACTGTGATGAGCCTAAAATCTCTACCTCTTCATTTTTGACATTTGTTAACAGTATGACATAAATACTCTTTTTGTAACTTTCCTAAAGCGTGCTCTTTAGAAGAGCACACAACATGGTTCCAATGTTTAGTGTCTCTACCTAACTTAAATTAATAAAATGATTTAGATTATTTGTTGGGTTTTGTGTCTCTTCATAAGCATGACTCTCATCAACCGCAAATGCCAGAAATTCCTGAGCGCAGAAAGCTTAGGTTTCAGAATTTGGCAGCTTTTCTAGTAAATAAATTCCTGAGTGCATCCCTATAATAACTTCCGCAGGAGCAAGTGACATGACCCTGGAAGTGAAAGAGGGGAAACTACAACTATTCTCACCGACAGAAGTGTTATTGACCATCACGCAGCATATGGGAGGGATTTTAGGGGAATATTAGTAAGCACTAGATTGTTTGACTCCATTCAAAATGCTTATCTTTAGTTGTGAAAGTGACTGAGAAGTGTTTACTTAAAGTAGAGATGCATCACAGGACCATGCCTCATCATACTTGCACAGTGTTTCATAAGAGAACTGAAATGCAATTTTGAAAGGTTAGCCATGTCAAAAAAAAAAAAAAACAGTGAATTGCTTCCAGTTCTTTTCCAAACACAGACCTATTACACGTTGAGTGGGTGTAGGCTAGTATTTTTTCAGAAACCCATGTCATAGTAAATGTCGAGTGAATAAGAGGGCGTGCCATTCTGAACACGATGGGGCCTCGTTTATGAAATGTTATGTAGAAACTGTCCTACATTTGATCTTAAGATCATTTCCCAATGCATACGTGTGTTTCAGAGAATGCACTACACACACACACACATAACTTGTGTGCATGCCTCCCTTTCAGAATTAAAATGTATAAATCTCAAATTATCTTATGTTTAAGATCTAAGTGTCACCTAATTATGCCATTAACATACAATAGAGCACCAGTCAACATCTAAATCCTTTACGTGAGAATGGCCAGCTGCAAGAACTGAACACTGGCGTGGATTTTAGCATACACATACTCTAAATGGCTTGTCCCCATTTTGTAAATGATAGATAACACAACTGAGATTTAAATTATATCTAGACCACTGAACTAGCAAATGTTTCCATTTTAGAAATCTTGTAGCCTTATTATAGGTCAGTCATTCACAAACCCATAGCAACATGCACTGCAGACATACCGCTCGTTGGGCAGCCAATGGTTCTCAAGTGTTGAAAAGCACTGATCTCAAAGCAACTGACGTCAGTAGCCAGGAGTGGAGGT
Organism: Carassius auratus; assembly: GCF_003368295.1. Classification (NCBI taxonomy): domain Eukaryota; kingdom Metazoa; phylum Chordata; class Actinopteri; order Cypriniformes; family Cyprinidae; genus Carassius; species Carassius auratus. Next base: position 12,714,109 of record NC_039266.1, read on the forward strand.
GTTTGAGTCAGGCTAACTGGCCTGACTGATGGTCCGTACTAAGAGATTAGTGTAATACAGAGACAAAGAAATATTGACACATCAAAACTCCCGCGGCTATGGTAATTGTTGAGATCAGTCAACTGAAGCAACTCCCCACTAAGAAAATAATTAAGCTTCATGGTGCCAGAAATTCATAGCTTTGAAAACACAAGATGAAATGCTTCCCTTGCCCATACAGGATTTCTTTTCCCTTTCACTCAGCAGAGTAACATAAGCACTGATTTAGTTTTAAAAGGTCGATAACACTTAGATCTGGTGGAAAAATCAATACATTTTGTTGCCCTATAGCAAAAAAGGCCACAGTTAACAGCATTATATGGGTCAAATGGGACAGAGCAATTGTCATTGGCGAATATTTTATTAGTTTTCCACACTTGAAGGATGATCCTCAGTTATTCAAGGTAAAAAAATAATCTTGTTCCAAGGCATATCAGGGATAAAACTAATAGTGACGTGCTAAATGCTTATATGTGAATATAAATATAAAAAAAATCTTAATTCCACACTAATTGCGGCTATAGTCCCTCACACTGAGATTGATCTGTTTCTTCATTACCCGCCATAGGACACTCTTTCATTGACTTTGTAGTGCACGATCCAAACTTACATTTTTATTATTCATGAATGAAAACATTTTGTAACATGATATTGATGTACCATTTACGTGGTAATGCAATGTCTGATTTTAAAATGAGTTTTAAAGGATGAATTTTGAGATTTTAAGTTTTCAGTTGATATATAATTTCTCATGATTTCTAAAATGTGATGGAGAAAAAGACAACAAAGTCGTCTTGTTTTTTTAACAAAGGTCAAAATTCCTGTTATAATGTAGATTTTTGAGGGTGCACTCTTGTCATAAATTAATCTATTACTTTTCCTACATAATTTTTAACAAAAAACATTGATAAAATAGATATTTGGGAGTCTTCGACCTTTCCAACGATATATAGTTTGTCAAGATTAGATTAGATTTAATTGTAATATAGTGAAGTAAATGTAGGCGTCCCACAGAGCGGACGGGTGACAGTTAACAGGTTAAACCATGGTAACCAGAGATTACCGATAGTTAACATGGTATTTGTAGTAAAACTGTGGTTATACAAATGGTAATCAACACACACACAGAAAACGTTCCTACACTATTATTATAATAAGACCATGGTTCATTTTCATAAGGATTTTTAGCACATATTGATATGATCTGAATCATTTTAACTCATTGCTATTGTTGTAGTATTTATTTTTAGCACTTTACTATTCTTTTGCTAAGGTATTGCGAGTTTAGCATATTGCATTTGCTGAGGTACTTTGCGTTTTTTAGGCTAAACATATGCTAATGCTTAATACTTTTAGCATGTTGCTACACATTTGATAACAAGTGCGGTGTAGTGGGTGGATCATACTTGCTAAGGTGTTTTGAGTGTTTTTAGCACCTTGCTATACATTTGCTAAGGTGTTTTAGCACATTGCTAGCCTATTTTTGCTGTTAAGTGTTTTTAGCACGTTGCAATTCTTATTTAACACTCTGCAAATTTAACATTTGCTAAGGTGTTAAAGGGTTGCTAAGGTCATCAGGTTTTTTTTTTTTTTTTTTTTTTTTTTTTTTTTACATTTTGCTGTACATTTAAACGTCATATGCTGGGTGGGTATGTTTTGAAGCTGGGATGCTGCAAAGGGACTATATACCTAAAACTGCTAAACAACACTTGTTGTTCTAAAAAATGTTAACTATGCTCTAAAAAATTTATAGAATCGTGTTTAGCATGTTGCTGTTCATTTGCTATGGTGCTCTGGGGGGTTTTAGGGCATTTACATTTGCTAAATTACATGGGGCGAAGATTCATTATTGCAGATTTGAGTGAAATTTAGCTTAATGTGAACACGTTTAGTAACAGACTTGTTTTTCCAATTGGTGAGCTTGGTCTTTGTATGGCAGTGATCATTCATTCCGCTAACTATGAATGAATGACTGTTTCCTTGGTGATACTGAATGGACTCATAGCATGGAGCTATTTTTAGACTGCTGTGTCCCAACGGCTGAAAGACTCACGGATGACCGTTCATGTGTTACTGAGCCTTAAAGTCCCTTTAGGTATGACACAGCACTATGGCATATGCTTGAGCAAATTGCCTGTGGTTTTTTAATTCACACCCATGTTTTGAAAAGAAAATATGAAAACAGTTGCTATAAAGAAAGTGATCTTAAAGGGAGAGTTCACTTAAATATGAAAATTCTGTCATCATGTTACTAACATTTATGAGTGTGTTTCTTCTGTTAAGCACAAAAGATGTTTACAAAAGATGTTTGAATAAAGTTGGTAACTAAACAGTTGACCGTAGCCATTGACTTCCATAGTGTGGAGAAAAACAAATAGTATGGGAGTCAATGGCTACCGTCAACTGTTTGGTTACCAACAAGCTTCAAAATATATTACTTTGTTTTCAACACAAGAAATAAACTCATACAGGTTTAAACCTGGAAATATTAAGAAATTTAGGATTCTGCCAAATTAAAAACATGGAAAAACAAATGGGAAAGAAGACAACAGACACCAATAGTTTCAACATGAACTGATGTGATTTTACTGCATTTTATTTAACTGTCATATCTGTTATTACACTGTATATCTTCAGGGAGAGAAAAACGCTCTTCCAGTGAGTTACCAGCTTCAGATAAATGTTCTACGACGCGATCGTTTTGAAAAGATAGCAAGTCTCTATTGACCACAGCCTCTCTTTTCTCCAGAATGCAGTCCTTAAAAGCACTCAGTTGATGTATCGAGTCAATACAACACACAACATAGGTGTAGATGTGCTGGAAAAAACTGAAGGGAGAAGAAAACAATCATCAAACAGGACTGAAGAGGCGTACCTGTAGATCACTATTCAGGACCTCTTGTGTTTCCGTCAAGAAGAAATTCTATTTCAAGAACGTTATAGAAGGCAAGAGGGTTGTTTGTTCATCTGGATACTACGGGTCAGCTCTGTGATCCTGTGCTGTTGACCTCTAGCATCAGTTTTCTCCATTGGTTTGCACTCATAGTATATGTTTTCCTTTTCCTCTGCGTATGATATTCTACATGTCATATACATCCATATAGATAGATGAATGCTTTATGTCAGCATACAAGGTAAGCTGGGTGACTATATATGAAGACAACAACTACGACTTCACAGCACTGGCATTGGTTAATCTTTAAATACTCAAGCATTATTATTCATAGATTAAACAGAAAAGGAAAATAATAATAACCCCCCAAATTAGATACACAACTTTTTTTCCCCAATCATTTTTTTTCTTTGTTTTGTATTGTTTTGTATACTAATAGCATGACATAAGCCTGTTTAAATCCATATCACTTGGAGGCAAGGTGAAAATATTATTCAAACATCTATCAAATGGGGAAATTTCCCTTAATTTTCAAACATTACCATGCATTACTTTTTTTAAGTTCACTTGCTTGCTCTTTTCAGTTGACTCTAGAGTAAATAAATGTTGTGTTAAGATAGTGTTGTCTTCACATAGACTCAAAGAATGCATTTTTTGTCAATTCATATCATGGGACACATCCACTATATTGCATGTTGACACTTGTAGAAGGATGCAGCGGCGGTCGTGGGGGCTTTTTGGGCGACGGGGCGCAAGGGTGGGTTCAGCTCCTAGACGACGGCCTTTGAATCCTTGCTGTCCTGAGCAGTGGTGCCTGAGTTAGTCGGTTTGCTGTCCATCCGCTCGGCTAGACGTTTCGCTTGTCTGCAAGACAAACAGGTACAATTGAAGATTAATTATGATCCACCACTGCAATGAAAAAAATTAATTAACAATAATATAATATCATATATATATATATATATATATATATATATATACATATATACACACACACACACACACATATATATATATATATTTTTTTTTTATTATTATTATTTTTTTTTTCCAAAAGGTCATTCCACTTTATTACACAGAACTTAATTTTTAAACTTATATGTTTTGTTTTCTTTGTATGTATGAATTACTTGGGTTGTTACCGACATCTGGTGAAAATGTCATGTCAACAGCACCTTTAGAAATATATTTTCTGAGAAAAATGGTGACGGGTTCAATACTTATTTTATCTGCTGTGTGTATATATATATATATATATATATATATATATATATATATATATATATATATATATATATATATATATATATACTTAGAATTACATATATATATATATATATATATATATATATATATATATATATATATATATATATATATATATATATATATATATATATATATGTATATGTTTATATGTATATATATATATATATATATATATATATATATATATATATATATAATAATACATATTATAATATAATACAAACATAAAAGTAAATAATACAAAATAATATAAATTTTAAATATAAATATACAGAATTATACATAAAACCTGTAATAAAAATAAGAATGATAAAATAACAGACATAAAAATAATTCAAGAAACAGGTTGTGTGGTTCTCTCAATAACTATATAGTTATGTTATAAATTAATATTTAATAATAACCTCTACTGTTCAGATTTTTTTTTTAAAGATTTTTTTTTAAATTGATCAAAAGTGATAGTAAAAAACTTTTAATCACAATTAATTTAAGGCATTGTTACTTATGATAAAAATAAAATGCTTCTTGAACACAAAATCTGCATGATAGAATGATTTCTGAAGAATCGTGATTCAGTGAAGACTGAATATGTAGCTTTGCATCACAGAAATAAATAACATTTTAAAATATATTAAAATAGAAAACATTTATTTTGAATTGTTATGACATTTCACAATATTACTGTTTTACCAAATACACTTTTAAACAGTGATGCATATATAAATTATATAAAGTAATGCAGTGATGTACAGATAAATGGTTCTTAATGATTTTGACTGAAGTATTTGCTTCCCATCAGCCCCTTTCACTGGTTGTAGAACAGGGTAGATTCTCCTCTTTGTTCTGTTCTAGCTCATGACCGCACTGAGAAGCCGAAGCCACTGTAAATAAACATTTCTTTAACCTTTTCCTACGGCACACCTACTATGAAAATAATCTTGAACGGGTTGGTGAGATTTCCCTTCTGGTGTGTCTATCATTTCCATTCTCATATTTCATTCTCCAGCGCTCTGTTCATCACGGATATGACAGAGATTCATTTTTCCCACAGCAAGCCCTCTGATTACAGGAGGATAAAGATCATGCAAAGACACGGAGTGGAGTGGCGAGAGGGTTTCCACTGCAGGAAAATCCAGATTGTGTGCGTGTGTTTCTGTGAAAGTGATAAGCTCAGCCAGTGTGTGTGTGTGTGTGTGTGTGGGTAATCCTTAGTCATTAAGTGGAGTGAGCTGACAGGTTTCAGATGTTGACATTTAAAGGACAAATCTTGTCTGTCTCTGCAGCTAAGAATCAGAAAGGAGCTCCACCTGTCACTGATATTTATTATATGCGTGTGTGTGTGTGTGTGTGTGTGTGTGTGTAGACAGAGAGCGAGCGAGCAGTGTGTACTAACTAAAGACAACATAAAATGGCTTGTTGATTACATTTATTCATTTAGCTGATGTTTTTATCCAAAAGTGATTCATCTTAAGGATGCAATAGCACAAGAAGTAGCAATACAAATAGAATGAGTAGTTATTTTTCTGACAAGTAGTTCTCTTTTCTGTGTTGACATGTTTTCAACTGAAAGAGGAAGTTTGGAGAAATCTTGAATGGCTCATATTTTCCAACAGGCTCATATTTTCCAATATTTTCATTCTAGATAGCATCTGATTGGCCAAAAATATTGATACACCCAGGGTCTAAAAATAACATTTTTGCATTCCCTGGCATGAGTTTTATTTTGTATGTGCATTATTTTATTAAAAAACAGGCAGAAGAAATTGGCGAAACGTGTCTAATTTTAATTAATATGACTACTATTTAGATATATTTATTATTATTATCATTATTAAATCAAATTATAAAAAATAAACCAATTAATAAATATCACTTTAATACTATTTAACTAAAGTAGTTTGTAATATTAATATTTTAAATATATTATTATACTATACTAATATTTATGGTTATTCTTTTCTTTGCTTTCAAATGTTACGTTTTAATTTTTTTTTTAAACAGAAAAACTGCAAGGAAACCTCTCATTTAAAATGCTTCTCTTTTATTGACTGCAGATTTATAAAGCATTCTCATTCGATGCTTGTGTCTCAGATTCAAACGCATGTTAGAAGCAACTCAAACTCACATTGCTTGCAGATATGGAGTTTGTGCTGAACGAAATTTACTGTGAACTGCTCAGAGACACTGAAAACAGTGTTATCATGAGAAAAGATCACACTTTACATCAGATTACATCTTGTATAATTTACTACGAGTATTTGCATTATGATAAATGCGTTAAACGATATTGTCTTACCAGGTTATTATTGCATTGTTTGAATTAATTTAAAAATGAAAAGTTACTATAAAATACTTTTAAAGGGTTAGTTTACTCAAGAAAAAATACAATTCTGTCATTAATTACTCACCCTCATGTCAATCCAAACCCGTAAGACCTTTGTTCATCTACAGAACACAAATTAAGATATTTACCCAGAAAGGTAGTAAGGACATCATTAAAATAGTCTATTTGATGTAATGTGAGCCTCAACCTTAATTTTATAAAGCTACAACTTTTGTGCGTATATAAAGAATCATTTTTGTGCATTGTGGTACTCTTGGTAATGGCAGAAAAAGGTAAAAAGATGTTTTTTGCGCACAAAATGCATTCTCGTAGCTTCGTAAAATTACGGTTGAACCACTGTCATCACATGGACTATTTTAATAATGTCCTTACTACCTTTCTGGGCCTTTAAAGTGTTAGTTGTGTTGCTGTCTATGCAGGGTCAGAAAACTCTCGGATTTCATCAGAAATAACTTAATTTGTGTTTTCCGAAGATTAAGGAAGATCTTATTTTCAGGTTTGGAACAACAATTAATAACAGAGTTTTCATTTTTGGGTGAACTATCCCTTTAAAGGCTTTTATTATTTTGCATATTCAGGTAAAACGCAACCATCATACATGTCTTTATAAGTTCCCCTCCACCTTTTAAGAGTTTTATTTTGTTGAGCTGCAGTGCAAAAAAAAAAACAGTGTACCCAGTTACATAAAATGATGACTGTAAAACTGCTGCATAAGGTATTCCCTTATTCAAATCAATTATGACTGTCAAAATGCAAAATGAATATTCATGAGCAAAGCTGATTCATTTTATTTTGTGCTCCCCACCCGATTACACAACCTGAGCTCAATCAATCAATCATTAAACCATTAAACATACTCGTACTGTGGCAGTTGTTTTTAAATAAACTGTTATTTAGTTATGTAATGAACTGATATTTCATCATATATTTTAGAACAACATTCAAAACATTGAATTAATTCTGGTTTATGCAAGAATCGGGCCAATAGATTGGCTTAAATTAAGCTAACTCTGCTTGGAACAACACATGGGAAGCATTTCAAGGCCGCTAACATGATGATCTGTAAATATTTAAATGGAAAAAAGCATAAATCATGTCCTTTTCATTAAATCATCTTGAGAATCTCCTAACAGTTTATATAAAAGGCAATGGCTACCCAGATTGCCTCTGAGTGCTTTTGTCATGTAGATTCAACATCACTGAAACATAATGGATTTCCTCTGGTCGGGAGTTATTTACATATGTGATCTTTTTTAAAATGGAGGTGTTGTGATATACTTATGGCTCTGTTTGTACGTACATGTCACATGATCCATTTTCTACCTTGATTGGTCCATCCACAGGGTCCAGTCCTTGTTCTGACAGCTGTTTCAAGGCACTAAGAGCAGCCTGTGTGAGGTAAGGAAACAGATGGCTTTGAGTGAGACAACATAACCCACATCAGCTGCTTTTTAAATAACACTTCCTATCAGAAACCCGAGACTGACAGGACGCTTTCTGCTCCCTCTGTTTTGTTTGGCTCCTTCCAGCTCTGTGTTTATCTAACGTTTATCTAATGTTAATGGGTCAATGTTTTCAGGCTTGCATTTCCTCTGGCCAATGAGTGGGTTTACGCTGCCAGTCAACCAGGTTATGGGCCGATATGCAAAAAAAAAAGCAATAAATCAAGTGAGAGGACACAGTGTACTGAAATAATAACTCAGGTGTAACTGATATCCTGTTTTGCTCTGGAAAGTCATTGAGTCCACAGGCAGAACAGCCAAGGAGAGACTTCGACTAAACCACAGAGTTAACAAACTCGTAAACTAACATCAAAGGAATTGCAATTGAAACTTATGGGAATTATAAAAATAACCTATATATATACCTATATAAAAATATATACCCACACACACACACACACACAGACAGACAGTCAGACAGGCAGATAATGATAAAAAAATGTTTTTATTTTTTTATTGACCATGGCTGAGTAACTTTTGTTAACTTTTTTTATTGATCAATATGTCAATATGTCAATATTTATTTTTATAAGGTTATACATGGCTCTACTGATGGTTTTGACACAACTGAACCTGCCAAATTGATCTAAGACAAATGTCTAGAATTATTGTAGTGTGATTTATATACTATTTATATACTTTTAGGATATGTATAATATTTTTAATTAGCTTATATTTTCATTTACTTTGTTTTAGCAAATGTTTTGTTCTTTTGTAATTTTTACTAATCTATTTTTTTATACTTTTATACTTTTAATACTATTTAGCTTTTATTTATATTTATTAGATCTTTTATTAATTTTAGTGCTTTTTGCATTTTAAAAAAAGCAAGTTATTCCTCTAATATTTATATTTTATTTTATTTCAGCTTTATTTAAAATAATGAAAACGTTAATTTTTTTTTTTTTTTTTTGGTTAATAATAACAATGAAAATGTCTAATAAGCTAAAAGAGTACAGTGAATATAAGACAGAATAATTAGGCAATATTAATAATGTAATTTTTAATGATTTGTCCCAATGGTTAGACTAAACAAAATTTGAATTACAGTTTAGTGTATGTTGCATGTGTCATTTCCATTCAACATCCTGTATGGGATGGCCAAGTAAATACAAATTCCAATGATGAATGGTAAATGAAGCCTTAAATTATTATCTTTTGCATGCAGTTAACAGTTTTGCCTGACCCCGTTAAGTGCACACAGACTTTAAATGTATCATTTCTAAAAGGAAGTGTATCCTGCAGGACTGTACAGTATGTGAGTTGGCAGTCAGATGTTAGAGGCAGATGCTGCTCTCCTCGACCGGACGTCAGGAAGTCTTATAGTACATTTCTGTCACAATCCCTGAAGCAAATAAAATGACTACGACTGAGAGTAAAAGAAAACAAGACTAGTGAGAGTGTTGTGAAGAGACCCTCACAGGGACAGAAGCGGGTTGAGAACTGGCAGATCCACCTGGTTGTCGGGGCTGATGCTCTCTCCAGCATCCTGCCAATGAGCACCAGATGTGCTGCAAGGGACACAACAACCATGACATATTTCTCACAGCTGACAGCCTATTCCCTCTGAACCCAAACCCCCCAGCACCCCAGCCCACTCACGAGAGGCGTGGACAGCACACTCTCACACACACACACAGATGTGTGTGCATTCCTCTCGCTGATTAATCAGTATTTGGCCGGATCATATGTAACGCCAGCTAATTGTCTCAGACACCCTGTTGTGTCCATCTCAAGAGAAAACAGACTTTAATAAGTGTTTGCATCAAATGTCATGTGATCTTAGATCTTAGATGCACATCAGGTATGGCTGGACCAGAATATTCCATTATTCGAATATTCGTTCAGTGGGTTGGTATTAGATTTTTTAATTTTGAGATTCGAATATTCTTTTTTTTTTTTTTTTTTTTTTTTTTACATCTGAGATCCCCCACAAAACAGTTCTCATTTGTGCTTGAATATAGCCGAACTGTTCTAAGAACTGTCAGGTATTTCCACGCGAGCCTGGTATGGTGCAGCATGTTTACAAACCGTTCTCGGCCCCGAATTATTGGCACGGTGCCGTGCTGTTAGAGCACATTTCGTTTTCACTGAGTTCCCTGGCTACTAGTTTCTCCATAACTGGTTAAATAAGCGAAAGTGCGTTATTTTATCAAACATCCAAGTAAACAGCTACGCTACTTTCAATATAAAATAAAAAAAATGTCTGAGACAGTTTGGTCTGTGGAGGGAACATTTGCACTTATTGATATTATTCCCATCGTCACCTTCTGTTTATTTTATTTTTCACGTCAAGAATTGTGTCCTTTTTTCTATTATTGAATGAAGTGAATATCAGATAAAAAAGGAATCCCAAAACCAGAAATATCTGATCATCGTCCATATCGCTGTTTATATTACACTAGCATTACCAAAACAACTGACATATTTTTATTGCATTCCAAATAACTTCGTTATCAGCACCAGAGAGTCCATGCTGACTCACCCGGATCGGCACGGAATGAAACGGTTAAGCAAAGAGAACCGTTCAGCCCGACAGTGAAAAAGCTGATGAATTGTCCATGAGTGAACTTCATGAACGTCATGATTCAGTTCATCTTAAAGAGAAGACAAATGGCAAAGGCCTCAGCTGTGTGAGCACTTTTAATTGAGTTTTTAGATTATTTGAAACTGCAAATCAAGATAGAAAACTAACTTAGAGTTCTGTAAGCAGTATGCCTATAGTATATTGTTGTATATTGTATATTGCAAACAGACAGAAAGACAGACACACAGAGATTCCTGCCTTTTTAAGGAGAAGAATATGTTCAGCCCCTCTCTCCAAAGATTTGAATATTCTGTGTTGATTACTACCAAAGCTTCGAAGCTCAAAAAATGATATTCGGATTCGCATTTGTGTGAAATATACAATGAAATATTTTTACAGCTTAAAATAACTCTATAAATGACTAAAGCCCCATTCACACAAAGGACAATAACTGTAAAGATAACGATAAAGATACAGTTCGAAAAATTATTTTCAATATTAAAGAATAGCATAGTCCATATTACAACTATAACAATAAAGGCACGGAAAACTCTATTGTTGGAATCACTCCCAGAACAACTTTTTCTCCAGTTGTTGAATGATACAAACACAGACAGCCAATCAGAATCCATCCTGCTATAACGAGCTCAAGAATTTAAAGTGGCAGATGCATGTGCACTTAGGCCGGTGACACACTGGATGCATGTTGTAAGCGTTTCAGCTGCGTGGCGTGTCCGTTTTTAATTCAGCTCCCATGTTAACAGGTTATAGCTTGCAGACTGCCTGCGGGAGACACGCGTCTCAGGTGCGGCTAGAGCGACACGGAAAACGCGTGCATGCTAGAAATAGAACCGACGCCTATTTTTCACGCGACACGCGTGTTGGAAAGCGTTTCCAGGCAAAAAAGAATAGGAAAATATGTTTATATGTAATTTTGTACACAAATACATAGTAATTAATGAAATTTTGATGTTTGAAAGTCTATAGGTTGACATAAATTCAGATATAAATGTAATTAAAAAATAAATAATAATAATTATCGATTTTTTTTGGCACCTTCCAAACAAGTCTATTTTGCCGTCAATACTGTTGATGGTGTCCTTTATCAGTAGGCTTTATATTTATGCTTAACATGAAGTATATATATTCTGTCTGTCGGCGGCCTCCCTCTATGTCACCTAAAGCAGCAGCAGCGCGCCAGCACCGTGTCAGGCACGATTATGGTGTGTGAAGACACAGAAAACACGACGCAGCCGCCACGCAACTGACACGCAGCAGAAACGCATGCTCACGCCACGCTGCCAGTGTGTCACCGTTCTTAAAATAAACAGACAATATCGTTCGCTGGTGTGGATGCTAATATCATTATCTTTTTAGTAGGGCCGGGACTCAATTAAAAAAATTTATCTAATTAATTAGAGGCTTTGTAATTAATTAATCGAAATTAATCGCATTTTAATTGCATATAAATATTTGACCTGAGAACAGTGAGAAGTAATTTTTTTCACATGGATTTATAGTATACCATTGAATAATGACTGAATACATAAGCTTAAGCAAGAAAATATTGTTTATTTTTGTTCAACCAAGTCTAGTAGACCAGTGCAATGTTTGCCATGAAGTGTAGCAATAGCATATTTAGAAACAATTTAGAAATAGTATATTTCAGAAATTCAGGTAGCTTATAGGTGCTGGAACCTTCTGTAAACTGTTTTTTAAGTAAAACACAATACTTTCAAGTACATTGAAAACCTCTCTCTGTTGCTTCAGAGGTCCAACACTCTTTAACCTTGGCCAAAACAATAAAGAGTTCAATATAAACTGCCAGTTGCACCAACAAAATAATACATAGTTCAACATAAAGTGTAAAGTCCACGCTAGCTGCTATATGTTTTGCATTGAGGTGATACTTGAGGCTCGATGTGCTGCAGTGATATGCGAACGCTAGTTGGTGCTCCAGTATAATCGGTCCGCCGAAACTCATCCAGTGAGAAACGTTCCGCAGTGCAAAAATAAGTGATGAAAAATGCGGGAAATTTATTTTCTGTAATTAATTAATCTCGATTAACGCGTTAAAGGCGCGGCCCTACTTTTTAGTTATCCTTCATGGTGTAAACGGGGCTTAACTCTCAACAATTTTTTTTTTTAAATATCATTTATTCATGTGAGGCAAAGCTGAATTTTCAGCATCATTACTCCAGTAATATAAATATTTTGTAATGAGAGGGATGTCCCTTTTAATAAATTCATTGTTGATGTGTAAAGTTCAGTGTCTTAATTGGCTCACTGCTAACAGTCGGAAAGCCTCACAGTCAATAAACAGGACAGGCCTGAAACAAATCCAATCACCTTAGAGAACCCTGACAAAAACCCAGACTCTGACTTAACATCTTAAAGAATGGTCCATCATGTGCTAATGTGAAAATGGAGTTGAGCTGGCCAAAGCAAAGGAAATGAGTGCAGAACACGACAACGAGCCACGTTAGTGAGTTTATGCCATCACATCTGCAGGGATGACAGTCAGATCACTGAGAACGGTTAAAAGTGAAGTCATTTTATCACGGCCAGTGCAGTACACCACACATATTCATCCATTTACGAAACCCTTTCTAAGGATCTTACGTGTGGAATGTCTTATCAAGTCGGGAAATCTTCGGAAAACGAACTCTTATCTATAATGGAACATACTGTACGGCTGTAGTCTGTTGTGTGTAAATTCCCATAGGTGTTAGAAGCGGTAATAAATCAGAGTTAAATTCAATTTGTTTTTTGTGATTGATGACAAGCGTGTAAAATGCTCAATAAGGAGGACATTATTCAGCCGGGAAACTGTTCAATATTCTAGACGATAATTTAAAGGCATTCTGAGTTTTCCTGGTAAATGCACGGTTCTCAGGACTGTAATGAAAGAGCAAGCACCAAAATGACTTCCTGAATGCCAAATAAATCATCAGTAGGCCAACTTAATCCTCAATATGCGTTTAATTTACTTCAGGGAACATATGCACGGCATGGAAACAAATGGAAGGGGAATGAAAACAACACCATCCCAAGATGTAAATTCAAAGTGCCTAATAAATCAAAACCAAAGCATGTCCCTAAATTGAATCAAAAACGTTCTTCGCGACTAAATTCTCTCTGACATTTAAAAAGCCTCACATTCTAAGCCATCTAATACATTCTCTGGTAAAAATGAGGCTTGAGATGTAAACGTAAGCTTGGACTTTTGATGGATTCAGATGCAGATGCCTCTACGGTACAAAGCGTATAACTCATCCTCTCTTGTGGCCAATAAATTGCAATCAAAAGGGTAATTACCGGTGGTGTTGTGTGTGTGTGTGCCATTACAGTCTCTGAGTAAATAAGCAGCATCTGCTTTTACGCTGCCAGACAAAGACCATGAATCACGCCGGGGGAGACAGGCGTGTGATAAAGGCCTGGCCGCCCATCATCAAAACAGAGGGCTCAAAGATAAATATCTGACTATCTATTGTAACAACAGTCAATTACATCATTATTTTTCTAATGAGATAGGCCGAGTCACTGACGGGCTGAAATATGTTTAGTCTAGCCCCCCAACCTGGAAGTGGTCAATCTCTGTCGTTGAGAACCTCAGATCAGAAGTAGTGCTGTCCCGGGACCCCAGGTGACACCCCCACATCACTCCCCCTCGCTTTAGATAACACGCCATCACTCAGCCAAGCTCGATCGATAAATCTCGACATGCAGTACTTTACAAGATGCATTCATCAGCTCCCCGTTGGATTCAAACGAATGGAAAAAACGCGGAATGTGGAACGTGTCAAAGCTGAATATATCAGAGCGGACTAAAAGGCGGTGGAGGAAGACGAACGGAGGACTTTGTCAAAGGACAGTGAGGACTCATTTTTCTAAGTTGCTTTAATGGTTTCACTGATTGCATTTTCATTTCCTTCACTGCCTTGGCTAAACAGTGGCGCTTTCCCCAAGAGATAGGCTCCATGCCTCTGAGGCCAATTTGTGGACAGAGAGGGGAGTGATGGATCGAAAGGGCCAAGCACCTCTATCGACCTGGCTCTCACAGGGGGGGCATCCAACAAGGATAACATGGAAGGCTTCAAGCTGAAGGAGAGAGAGTCTGACAGCCTATCACTCATGGACATGGAGCGTAGAAGCAAGCATTAACTACATTCAGTCGGTCCCTGGGGGGTGGGATTCACTAAGATTGAATTGCGTCAACTTATGCTGTTGTTTATTTGCATGCACAATGTTGTTCTAACAACCAGTTCGCTGAATGATTCTTAATAGGATTTCATATTGTAGACTATAGGATTCAGTATTGTTGGCAATATTGTTCCTCATTTGTGCAACCGCTAAATGGCTAAACATAATGTACATTAGAAAAAAATATTTACTGACATAAGAAATACATAAATTTAAATATAAGTATATTTGACTTCTAGACAAAATCTGTTTAAAAAAATATTTGCATTTTGTATATCAGATTTTATAGCTCATAACATTTAGGAGAATATTGAGCTCAAACTAAAGAAATAAATAAATATATATATTTATAGACTACAACTGCAATAACTGCAAAATATGCAATTTGAGGTAGTTTCTGAAATGTTTATGGTTAAAGAAAGGTAAAGTTTTGATAACTAAAATGCATATAAACATCAGTTGTCAGTCTATATCTACTAATAAAGTGTCTTAGTAAAATGCTAGTTAAATGCTTAGTATTATGATCAAAGCTCTGTAGTTTTCTGGACAAAACATATCATGCAATCCAATATCATGAGAAATTATATTGAATTGAGAAATGTAAAAATAAACAGTCCTCAAAAGTCTGATGCATCACATCTGATACTCACATTTTAACACAATATAAAAAAATGTATAGATAATGAAGTAAAACTTAAGTTGCTCTAGTCTAGTAAGTATAAAAAATAATTCTAAAAGGCCTTTTACTTACCAAAACAAGTGTAAACCAATCAAAGGGTAGACGGAATGTAGTAGATTGCTATATATATTGCATATATCAATGTATGGCTTTATAGTGTTAAGTGTGTTTTTGATGTGACTCTATAATACACTCAATTTGCATAGAAAGAAACAGTGTTTGGCACAAAACATTTCTTGATTTAAAAATTTGAGGTGCAGCACTATGAGTAAACATCTGGTTAAATTGGACTGCAGCAGGCTCGGTACGGTGGTGCTGTGGCTGTAATAATGGCAATTCATTTCAGATATGACAGATTATCCAGCGTGTTATGGTTCGGGCTCTGTTTCTATTTCAGCGTGTTTTACAGACATATCTGTTGATTTCTTGTATGCAACAGTCAATCAGAGGCATTGAATAATCCACTAACTGCTCAAATCGGCAGAGTTTTTGCATAATGCAAATAATATTTTTATAACAAAGTGTAGTAGATGGAAGGTAAATAAGAGATTCATTGTGCAGTGTAGAAAATGTCATTGATTATGACCAGTGTTGGATAAATTACTCAAAAAAAGTAATCCCCTAAAAAATTACTTTAAAATTGCAATTTGATTACAGAACTGATTAATGCATTTAAAACAGTAATCAGATTACTAAATACTTTACTTTCAAGTTTAATTTACTTTTCAAGTTATCAAACCTAAAAAATACACTACAAAGAGAAACTATCATTATTTTATTAATTTCATATTTACTGAAAAAATACATAAGTACACTTACATGTATGCATTTAGCAAACGCTTTTATTTTTGTTTTGTAAAATAAAGAAAACACTTTCCATTTTTGGAAGAAGTCGCGCTGTAAGAAATAAACCTTGAATTGTTATGCAGACACGGCTTAATGGAGCAGATGATCTCATTCTAAATGAGTCATTTAGTTTTACTTATAAACTTGTACACATTCACATTCCCATATACACATTCCCAAACTATAATGCTGAGTGCTAAAATACTGAGTGCAACATTTTTAAATATGATTCATACAAACTGAAATATGACTTGTTCGTAAATGTTGTAGGACTCATCTGCATTTCAGCCCACATTCTCCAGTGATTTATTATGAGGCATACTGATGAGAAAAAGATGATTTTTACTTCAAAAATTTTAACACTGCATTTGTAACATAAGTAATGTAATTTTATTGACATAAGTAACAGTAATTAAATTACATACATTTTAAATATAACTAATCACTTTACAGCGTTAACAGGAAAAGTAATTAGATTACAGAAGTAATTAGATTACAGATAACTCTGTAACGCATTTTTGCCCATCTCTGAATATAAGGTTGTAAGCAATAATGGACTGCACTAAAACCTTTATATAGCCTATATATTAAGGTTAAAGCACCCTGACTAATTTAAGAAGCACCCACAGTGATTTCTTTCCGGAGCCAAGCACGGACTGCATATGGTTTGTAATCAATAAATATTGCATGATATTGGTACAACTCACTGGTGAATTAGTGAAAGAGGCTTTTTTTATTGATAGTGTGGGATTCAAGCTTGCATTTCCCACATGAGCACCATGGCTCAATCTCTCTGTTCCAACCACTAAGCCACAGTGTTCTTGAATGTGACAACATTCAGTGGAAGGGGGAACATTTATGAGATGGGCGTAGTCTTGTACGTTATTAGACCTGATCAAGTCATGTTTTTACTGGGGGGAGATGAAGCCCAGGCTTAAGCTCTCATCTGGTTGACCAGTGGGTTTTTCCCAGCTTCCCACTGTAGCTCAACCATGGTCCGCTCCAAGAGCATCAGTCCCGGCCCCCTGCTGGCCTTTGATCGCCATTTCATCATTTGTTTTCTCTGCTACCTCATCTCTATGAGACATGCCACTGAAGACACAGCCCATTTAGTCCTCCATTAACCACTGACGACGAGGAACCGCTCACTGCGTCTTTGGCAGAACTATAAACAGGCCTATGATCTGAAATGCAATCAAACACTCTGCAGGTGTACACAGACACAATCTCCTTCGCTCTGCTTCAGCCTCCATACCGGTGGGCTTTTCCCGACTGTCCAACAGATGGGTTTCTGAGCCACTCAAAGCTCGTGTGAGTGAATGGAAACACAAATCCTGCTCTCTCTTTTATTTATTACACAACTTTACAGGCTGTTGACATCAAAAGAGTCCGAGCTGCTTTCTCGTCAGAATGCTAATGCCACAGGATCAGAGCTAAAATGGAAGAATGAAAATTTATGGATGACTCACAGCGGTGAGGTTGTGACATTTCTCATCCTAGACTAAACAATTATTACAGCCGCTAAGGAGGGGAGACGGAGGGAAAACTCTTTATTGCGGTTTAAAGGGATACTTCAATGAAATATGACAATTCTGTCATCATTTAAGGCCTGTTTACACTAAAAATTATTACTATAAAGATAACTATAATGATAACTATGCATACATATCAATGTAGGATAATGCTCACACTGTAGTTATGCTCAGGCTCTTTAAAGTCGGATGGAATGAGTTGGCGGTCCATGTTTTTATCACTCATTCGCAAAATAAAAGTTCTGAAAGTGATTCAAACAATATAATGTAATAGTTTTTTTTATAGTTATTGTTCTTAGTGGAATGGGCCTTTAATCTCAAAACACTTGTGTCACTCAAATCTCTATGACATTTCAAAGCTCAATTCAATTCAAGTTTATTTGTATAGCGCTTTTTACAATACATATCGTTACAAAGCAACTTTGCAGAAAATTATGTTTCTACAATATTTAGTAATAGCTTATAAGTGATGATTGTCAGTTTGTGCACGTATGACAGGGTTTTTCTGAACAAATAGATCGTCTTAAATCTACATGACTTTTCTTTTGTGGAAAACGAGGGATAAATGTTAAGAATGTGCTGGTCGATCTTTTCCATATTACAATGAATAGTGATTGAACCCTCACCGTCATGTCGTTCCAAACCTTTAAGACCTTCGTTCATCTTCAGAACACAAATAAAGTTATTTTTGATGAACTCCGAGAGCTTTCTGACCCTGCATAGACAGCAATGCAGATGACACGTTCAAGGCTGAGAAACAGTAAGAACAACATTAAAATAATCCATGTGGCATTAGTGGTTCAACTGTGACGCAAAAAAATTTACTCAACTTCTTTGTCACGACGCATGCGCGTTTTGCCATTGAACATCAATGTGACATGCCTTGTTTGCAAGGACAGGAATGTACATGCATGCGTCGTGAATGCATGTTGCAGACTGACACGGAAGAGAAGAAATTGTTGAAAGAAGTCATTATTTTAGTTTTCTTTGTGCGCGAAAGGCATTCTCGTAGATTAAAGGCAGGTGGACTATTCTGATGAGGCTTTTCGGGTTTGTACCGACATGGGGGTAAGTGATTAATGACAAAATTTTCATTTTGAGGCGGAGTAGCTCTTCAATAACATTACGGTTGAACAATGTCACATGGACTATTTTAATGATGTCCTTACTACTTTTCTGGGCCTTGAACGTGTCAGTTGCATTGCTGTCTATATCTTAATTTGTGTTCTGAAGATGAACAAAGGTTTTACGGGTTTGGAACGACATGACAACATTTTCATTTTTGGGTGAACGATCCCTTTGAGCTGTGTGAGAAGCAGCATAAATGAATCATTCTTCAGAGTCAAATGAGTTGTTCGATCCAGTTCACTAAACAAGACTGGATGATTTGTTACTCGCAAGTAGGCAACTGGATCATCTTATGGGCCACTTTGTGTTCCTTTTTAAGCTTATCAAATGCATTTTCCTGTCCTAGTCTGAAATAACATGAGGGTGAGTAAATGATGACAGAATTATCATTTTCAGGTGAACAATCCTCTTAAAATGTGCAGTCGCTTTATGAGAGATCTGCTGTACATGTAGGTTATTGTACAGTGGGGAAAAAAAAGGGGCATATAAATCCATTCTGCCAGCGGCCCTCCGGAGCGCAACAGTAACGTGAGAGGCCAATGGAAAGAGAATCCCACAGAAAGCCCACCGTTCTTCAGACATCAAAGCTCTAGAGACAACTCACAGTAACATTCCTGCCTCTCATTTGGAAACGTGCCGTCTTGCGCCCAAAGCGCCCAGAGAGGAGAGGCTCCCTTTCCAACACCACCTATATTTCACATCCATAAAGTCTGGAACAGGCCAGATATCAGACGGGGAGCAGATGAGCACCATTCCAAATGAGCCACTCTGGAAGCAGGACATACCAGAGCCCTCGGCTCAATGGGCTGTGAAATCACACATAAAGAAGAAACCAATAGGAGGGAGATGTGGAATTTCAGCCGCTTATCAAATCCAGCTTCCAGACTGTTCCCGACACTTCTGTAGGAGCATCAGAAAGATGAGTACACAAGACAAGGACAAAGAGACCCTCTCTCATATAAGCAATAACGGTGAAAATGGGGAATGATAAACACTCTGCACATTCACACGTAATTTATTGCCGCTCATCAACACATTCTAAACTCACGTCTGCTGGGCTCCTAGCTAACTGTAAAAATGTCAGCCGTGCTCTGCTCAGAGTGGAAGCATTACATTTTTTCAGTGCTTGGAGAGATAAAACCTGCTCCCTGTTATGCAAGCAACATTAAAATAAAAAGCCCCCGTGCCCCCTTAGCGTTTCACACTGTCTTCCACATGAACACATGCTCTTGACACCAATTGTTGATCTGATCAGACAGGTGAGAAAAGAACAAAAGGGGTTGGTGTGAAGAACCATTAAGAACAGTGTTATTGTTAATGCAAACTATATATATATATATATATATATATATATATATATATATATATATATATATATATATATATATATATATATATATATATATATATATAATTTTTTTTTTAAAATGAAATACAGATTAAAAACTAAAAATATCAGGAAAATTTAATTTAAATATAGCTTTAAAACTCCAAAACGAACTCAACTAAACTAAAATATTTATTTTAGTAACATTAGATTGTGCTGAGAAGTACAAGGCTGTCATTTCTTTTACTAAAATAGAAAATAAACTAAAACTGAAAATGTGGAACTCAACCAAACTGAACTGAAAATATATATATATTTGTAATTAAATTAAAAAATAAAATAAAAACCAATTTATATAAATATATATATATATATATATATTTTTTTTTTTACAACACCACATTGAAAGTGAATATTAAACAATGCAAAAGTGGATATTACATGTCGAACAAAGTAAAAAAATAATTGATTTTTTTTATTTATTTTTGTATAACTTTTTCATGCTACAATATCCAATTTTGCTTTGTTTAATATCTACTTGCACATACAAATGAATGCAGTATTGTGGATTGGTACTTTAACTAAAATGATCATCAATAAAATAAATAATCATCTGGGCTGATCATCTGAAAAAAACTTGTATATAAAGTACCTGAAGTGAAATTTATATTAAACACTAAAGTGGGCCAGCAAGGAAGTGGTCCAAGCTACTCCAAGTTAAAAGTGCATATGTTCTTTTGTAGCATGTGTAAACATCTCTAAATGTTGTTTTTGTGGTGATAAAATCAATCTAAATGATATTTCACAACATACAGCTACCAATTTCACAATGTTAAACTGAACAGTTTCCAGATTGGAGATTATAATGAATTTACTCTTGGGAAATACTAAAATATGCTTTTAAACACCTGCCTGTCACTGGATGTAGCAAACTGTGTTTAAAACAAGGCTGAGACATCTGCATTCACACAGGCCCGGAGTACCGTAATCAAAATTCCAGATTCTGCCTTCTCATGGAACGTGTCCAGAATGCAAGGTCAATAATTGCCTGAACCTCCCTGGAGAGGAGGACTCTACTGACATAGGAAGCCATAAATTAGGACCCAAAACGCAGCACCACGTCATGCGTCATTAGGGCCGGAGAGGGCTGCTTTATCTGTTCGTGGATGGCACCTCCCATGTCAAAACACAAACCACATGGGAGAGGTGCAGGGTACCGCATACCTCAGCTTTTGATGAGATTTAGACCCCTATAAAATACATACATTCATACTATTAATCAAAAAGCACGCTTGATTTAACCCGCTCCACCATAGTTCAGAGATTAACAAATTTAAATGTTAAAGTAACAAAATAAATAAAATAAAATAAATAGTGCAACAGTGTAAGTACAATGGCTTGTATATGATAAATCAGCGGTCCCCAACCCCTGGGCCGTGGACCGGTACCGGTCCGTGCGTCATTTGGTACCGGGCCGCACAAGAAAGAATAAATAACTTACATTAAAGCTGCAGTCAGTAACTTTTGGCACTCGCGTCTAGTGGAAGAACATTGTTGCCGGAGCTACTTCTCTCTGTTGCGAGTCACGCAGGTACTGTGCTACTCTGCAGCGTTGCCAACCCCAACCAGACTAAAATAGCCCGAATATAAACACTTATTATAAGGGTACCGCAGTGATTCAGGAAAAGACAAAAACACGGTCTGGGAAAATAGATTCATGATGTACTCGCTCATTATATACATTTTTTACATTTTCGACACAAAACAACACTGGCACAACCCTTGCACTGATTGGACCAGAAGAGCCGGGAGCGGTGGATTTTTGCAGTATCTTATATTTTTAAGACATGTTTAAACGTCACGGAGTCAGTGAGCGAGAGGATGTTATTCATGTTATGTTGTTGGCGTGATGTTATGAGGACGCTGCTAATAAAGTTGCATAAGAGTACACAGTGGATTCATGTTTATTACTATATTTACAATATACCACAGTTTCTATGCCAGTCGTATCATTTTATTTTGATGTATTTATCTGTCACACCTTAAAGCCCGGTCCGTGAAAATATTGTCTGACATTAAACCGGTCCTTGGCGATAAAAAGGTTGAGGACCGCTGTGATAAATTATGTAGAGATTAATATTAAAAATATCGGCACCCTTGGTAAATATGATCAAAAAAGGCTGTGAAAATTAAACTGCATTGTTAATCCTTTTGATCTTTTATAAAAAAAAAAAAAAAACTAATCACAAAAATCTAATCTTTCATTGGATAATAAGAATTTTAAATGGGGGGAAATATAATTATGAAATAAATGCTTTTCTTTAATACACATTCGCCACAATTAACGGCACCCTTTTATTCAATACTTTTTGAAACCTCCATTTGCCAGTTTAACAGCTCTAAATTTTCTCCTATAATGCCTGATGAGGTTGGAGAACACCTGACAAGAGATCAGAGACCATTCCTTCATCCAGAATCACTCCAGACCCTTTAGATTCCCAGCTCCATGTTGGTGCTGCTTCTATTCACTTCACTCCTCTCATTTTCTATAAGGTTCAGGTCAGAGGACTGGAAAAGGCTATAGCAGAAGCTTGGATTTGTGCTCAGTGACACATTTCTGGTTTGTTTTTGACGTTTGTGTTTGGATTATTGTACTGTTGTAAGATTTAACAAGGCTTTTATAAGTTTCTAACAGAGTCAGTCACCTACTGATTTTTTATCTATTGGTATTTGATAGAATCCATGATGCCATGTATCTAAACAAGATGTCTAGGACCTCCAGCAGAAATATAGGCTCATGAGATCAAATATACAGCAGTATATTTCATTGTACACATGGGGTACTTTTTATCTCTGTGTTCACCAAACCCATCTTAAGAGTTTGCTGCTAAAAAGCTCATTTTTTAGTTTCATCTCAGCATAGAAGCCAGTCCCATTTAAAGTGCCAGTCATGAATGATAACAAAATATGCTTTAGTTTGTTTTTGGATGAGCTAGGATAATTTTTCTTGAAACCCTCCCAAACAACATGTGGTGATGTAGGTGCTGTTTGACAATATTTTTTAAGGTTTTCTAAACTCTAACTCTACTTCTCACCACACATTAGGACGATATAGACACACGTCCTCTTCCAGGCAGATTCATAACGTATTATGTTGATTGGAAATTCTTAATTATTGCCCTGATGGTGGAAATGGGAATATTCACTGCTCTAGCTCTTTTCCTAAAGCCACTTCACTAATTTGTGAAGCTCAATTATCTTTTCTTGCACATCAGAAATATATTCTTTGGTTTTTCTCAATTTGATGGATGATTAAGGGAATTTGGGCTTTGTTTTCCCTCATCTTCATATTTCCGTGAAACAGGAAGCCATGGCTGGTGATAATTTCATGTTCAGAATCACGCTGGAGTGCTCAAAATTGTGAATATGAATGGGAATATACTTCAGACATATTTTACTCATAAGAATTTCTAGGGGTGCCAATAATTGTGTCCAACGTATATTTGAGAAAAAATGTCATAATGATATTTTCCCCCATTTAAAATTCTTATTATCCAATGAAAGGATACATTTTTGTGAATTTTTTTTAATAAAAGATCAAAAGGATTAACAATGCAGATTAATTTTCACAGCCTTCTTTGATCATATTTACCAAGGGTGCCAATATTTTTGGCCATGACTGTATATATACAATACTGTCTAAAAGTTTGAGGGTCAGTACAGATTTCAAATAAAACCAATACTTTGTATCCAGCAAGAACACATTAACATTTGTAAAGTCATAAACTAAATCATATTTGAAATAAATACCATTCTTTTGAATTCTCTATTCATCAAAGAAGCCTGGAAAAAATACGAAGTAATAATAATAACATTAGTAAATATAATAAAAATTAGTCTTTTTCTGTATTTATGATATAATAAAAATGCAGCATTGGTGAGGATAAGGAAATCTTTTTAAAATAGTTTAAGAAATCTAACTGACCACAAATTTATGAACGGTAGTAAATGTTCATCAAATTTGAATTTCAATACAATAAAGTTGTGACCGTATCTCACTTCACTACTTTTTCTGTCACAATATGTCAGGATAAGTATAGTCTTGAGAAGACTTAAGTAGTAAACTCTGATGTTTAAATGATGATTCACAGTGGAAATGCTGAGGTTTAACATGGGATCATGAAACTACTCTTGCTCTGACATCACACAGTTCAACTTTCTATGATAGAGGGATGCCACCATGGAAAAAGAATTTCCATCTTTGTCCCTCACATTATAATCACACATATTATAATCTGGTCCGCACGGGTTGCCTAAAGCATAATGGAAAACTGTGGGCGGATACGAGGACCCAGCCTATCAGACAACTGCATATGGTGGGTTCCCTCCACACTCCTTTCTTTTCTTTCCCATCTATAGATTCCATCATAACAAATATCCAGACCGGGAAAAAGAGCATAGCAAATGCAAATGGAGGTTTGCTTATCAGCAGGCAGCTGTCATGTCACTGCATACCTAGTGGAAAAGACCTTTATATCATAAGCTTAACAGTGAGGAAACCGTGGTTTGGTGGGGGAGTGTAATCACTTCCTGTCATTTGCATAAATAATAAACTGACCACTGAGATTGCCCCCGTCTTCACTTTAGGCCATTCATTGTTTTCTTGAAGTCTTAAAAGTGTGATATAATACCTCCAAAACCAAGTGTCTCTGATGTCCCCAGAGTATGAAATTTTATCTCAAAATACCCCACAGATAATTCTTCATAACTTCTTGATATTGCCACTTTTAGGGCATGAGCCCTAATGAAAATGAGCTGGTGCTCCTGTCTCCCTTCCAGTGTTGCCAAGTTTGCAGTTTCCCGGCGGAATTAGGCTACTTTAACACTGTTGCCACAGGATGATTTTCATATCTATGGGAAGGTTTTGTTGTGAATAACTGGCAACCCTGCTCACTTCTCAAAGGAGTGCAGAGCTTCAAGAGCTCATGCTCATGGTCATACTGGTGTTACGGTGACCATGTTACTGACCTCACACATTGCTTCCAAGCGCAATTTGTAACTACCACTTTCCTATTCATAATCATTCTGGTAGCACGTGAAGGCAGCTTTAGTGAAAACGGGCATTGACAATGGTAGCTTTAGCAACATTAGCCTTACAGAGAGCTAAGCATCCTCCTCCTTGGTGTCATCAAACCACGCGATTGTTATTGTTTTGGTAGTGTGCCCTCTCGTGGCAGGTCCTACAACCTGTACCTTTAATTTGTTAACGAAGACAAAAAATATTCGATAACGAACGTTTTTTCTGTGACGAAGACGAGATTTTGACAAAATATATGCCGTGTCTTTGTTAACAAGACAACACGGAACTATAATGTCATTTGAGGACTACCAGACATTCAAAATATATCCCATAGGCTGGGGTTATATTTTTTAGAATCCTGGGTTACCTTGTTTCACATTGTTTAAACTTTACCTCGGGGTTAACAGTTAATCCTGGGTATTCATTAGCTGATGTTTTTTTACACTGTATATTCCTAAACCCTGGGTTAATGTTTTTATTTGCATGTTTGCTGTGTTATCATCATTTATTGGACAAACACAGCACAACCTGTTAACCCCTCAGACAAATACCCTGATTAAACTAAGGTAAGAGAAGCAAAACATAGTTAATTTGTGGTTACCATGATTAGAAACCCTGCTTTTTGGTTTATTTGTATTAAAAAAAATTGTTATTTTTCATACGGACTTAATGGGTTTAGCATTGCATCTTCATATTATTCTAAACTGTATTATCAAGCTCCTTAATGTCAGTCTATGTGTTTCACATTTGAAATTTACAAATGTTTTTATAACGCGTTAAGTGTTTCTGTGACTGTCCAAAGCATTTGGCATTGCAGTGAAGGTTTAACACCCCCAAATCCATGTTTCATAACCTTGGGTAAAAACTTTTGTTTATTTTTTTTTAAGTGTGATAATGGAGACAGTTAAACAGAGTATCAGACATAAAATTGCTCAAAGTCACGGCGTAAAAAAAGTAGCCTGAATTTTTTTCTCCTGGATTGCGTCATGCATTTGACTGAAGCAGATTATCGAAAAAGAAAACAGAGCGGGGACTCAGTTTTATGCATCGGTTGTTGTCTGGATGTTGAGATGTGGGCGTGGCAATCTAAAGTCTAGGCAGAAGAACATGAACATGAAGGGGTGGGGCTAAAACTAAATGAACTAAATGAGTCTGGCACTAACATCCATGTATGAATTGTTCACAATAACAAACTGATCTGTAACACATTTATTAAACAGTGAATTTTCATTTAATGCAGACTTTACATTTTGTGTATATTCGTATAAGCCATATCTCTCTCAATAACATCACATATCTTTTTCTCAAAATTACGGACTGTCTGGACTGGATGAAAGGGTGTGCATATGTGTGTGTATGCATGTAACCGAATAACCCGTAACCCGTAACCAGAGAGTGTCTGCAGTCAGACAGCGTTTTACACTCCTCCATCCCAATTCGCAATTCCACACCCCCCATAGTGGCCTCGCAGGAAGCTTTAACCACTCCATATCCAAACGGAACACACCAATAAAATGCTCTAATGCATGGTGTAATGAGTAGGGCCCATCCCTGATGGCGTGCAAGATTCCCCATTACTCAAGCATGCAGGGTCCGGACGCCCCCTCTCCATCTGCGTTCCCAGCAAACACGGCACTTGACGCTGATTACAAAAACGACTGCATCGCCCTCCACCCCCAAAATGCTGGCCAATTTGTTGGGGAAAAACTTGACCTTGTTGCCAGGAGAGCATGCGGCACAATCAGTGGACGTTTCATCATTGAGATGTGTTTACAAAAAACAATACATTCTGGATTGCTTGTATCAAAGGGGCTGGCCACTCGAGGGATCTGACGTACTTCCAATCCTGGCACATTTGGAACCTTGTACCTTGGACTTGATGAATGTGTAACATGTGCCTGATTGGACCATTAGTTTAAGCGACGCATATGTATTTCAGAGCGTTCGCATGGTGTTTGAGGAAATATAGTGGTATTTTCGTAACGTGTTCCTCAGCGTTGATGTCAGAGACTTTGATTACATAAAAGATGAGGTGTGCAAATAATGGCATTTCATAGGAAATCCAATAATGTTAACTGCAGAATGTTGAGTGAATTACAGAAATGTCTGTGTATTCAAACTTTTTAAGTACAGTCCAGTAAACACAATAATATGTACTGAATTAGCTGGCAAAAACATTCACAATAGAAAAAACATTCCCAGAATGCTTTGTGCAGCACATATACAGTATGTATATATATATATATGTATATATATATATATATATATATATATATATATATATATATATATATATATATATATATATACATATATATATATATATATATATATTCTTTCAAAGCAAACTCTGGAGGTTACATTTCCTCCTGAAGTCCAGCGTACCAGAAGCTCTTTAAAAGGAGGGGAAAGTCATCAAATTCATTGCGATCTGAGTTTACAGGCCCCCTCACACATTTTTACAACATGGCAAACAGACAGTAAACAGGTTATGCAATTTAACACATGATTAGGATGGAGCTAATTAGATTGTAGATAGTAAAAGAAAGAGGGGAGTCATAAAAAAGACGAACGAAGCGCCTCAAACAATAGAGCCAGCCGTTCCTGCAGCTGAGCTCATCAAACTCTTCTCTCCCTCTCCGCTTTCGTCTTTCTTCTTTGCTCCTATCAGAGGTCAGGGGATTAATGGCAGACCTTGTGGCCTTCTGCAGCCTCGGAAAACATTTTCTTGCCCACTGGCTTCTTATAAATCAATGCACTGTCTTTTCATCCTGCAAATCTTATTTCAAAGTCTCATCCCATTATACTAGCAAGGTTACACGTCTGCACTCCAAAGTTACAGGGACTGCATGGATAAAAAGAGGGTATCTCAAGATGTCTGAGAAGAATATATTTATGACGTGCCTACTTTTGATAGGAAGCCTTGATGTTAAGCAGAGCTGTTTTCTTCAAGGTTTCCATCCTGTTCCAAAAATCAAGTTCCTGTCTGTATGGAGACTGTCTGCATAAAGCTGCAGTATTATGAGATGCAGCTACAAAACTGCAATCACACATGATTTATGTTTATCGAAATAATCAGATAACCCTGAGTTTATTCTGTTCAACCAAACAAATAAAAATTAAAATGTTGTCATCATTCACTTGTATCATGTGCCAAGTGATTTCAGATTGGTTATTTTATACTGTGGGCTGTCAGGTGACAAAACATTAAAATAATAATAATAATAATAATAATAATAATAATAATAATAATAATAATAATAATAATAATAATAATAATAATAATAATATGACTCATGCATAATATTCAAAGACCTCTGACGCCATTTGATGACTGTATAAACAGAAAAAAATGTAATATTTAAATGTAATATACAGTAGATAAAATGTAAATGTAAATGGCCCCTCTACTAGGATAGCTTATATAATATAGTGGAAAATTCATACACACCACTTTTATGGGGGAAAAAAATAAATGTTTAAATATATATTAAAATGGAAATTATTATTTTACTGCATATTCACAATTTATTTATTTATTTATTAGTGTTTTGGCTAATAAATCTTGGGAAAGAATTTAGGATTGTCTATACTTGGGAGGCCATACAGGTTTGGGGTTGGTACAATTTTTAAAGAAGTTTAGCAAAAAAGTATTCTATGCTGAAAAAGCTGCATTTATTTTATCAAAAATACAGTAAATCATTAATGTTGTGAAATATTAGTTAAACATTTTCTTTATATTAAAATCTAATTATTCCTGTGATGGCAAAGCTAAATTTTCAGCATCAGTGCTCCAGTCTTTAGTGTCACATGATTCTAGAATGACATCATTCTAATATGCTGCTTTGAAGCTCAAGAATAATTGATTCTTATTATCATTGCTGAATCATACATTTTTGCGTTAAAAAAAAATAAAATGAAAAAATAAAACATTTATTTGATCATGCATAAAAAAATAAATTTAAAAAATGTAATTTTCTGGCTGATAAAAATTTCACATGCATCTGCAAAAACCAAACTTCACTTTCAGTCTCTAAAACTGAAAATCAAACATTATGATGACACTGACAATACCATCATCAATTTTGCTGTATGATTTGGCTGCGCTCTCCTCTTGTCTAATCTATGCACATGAGCAGAGGAAGATGTGAAAGGACCACGCAGAGAGAGTTTCCTTCTCCAATCAGAAAAGGAAAGAGTATATTAATCTGACATATAAAAGCAGTCATGCATCTCTGAACACATCGTGCGGCTTGCACATTTTAGAAATACCAGCGACAAAAGGCTGCCCACATCTCAAATAATAATCGCTCTAAAAAAGAAATATTTAAATAAAAGAAAAGCGAAAAAAGAAAATAAAAGAAAATCTTTATTCACTCACACATATATATGGATCCTGACAACATTAGGGCAACTCATCAAGATCCTTATCCTAACACACACACACACAAACAAACACACACACACACACACACACACACACACACACACACAAAAGCCTGTTGTTTGCTTTAGCAGCAGGAGTGTGTGACACTTCGGTCGTAATCCGCGTTAACCCCTGATGCACTCGTTGTTCATGGGCGTTTCATGATGTCTGAAAGATGAGAGGGGGTTCCAGACAGCCAGAAAAACAATCTCAAATTGCTCCTCTCATTTCCATAAGATAAGTCTGATTAAAGTGCTTATAATTAATTGGGCGACTAATGAACCCCTGCTTAGAAATCCACAATCCTCATCCTCAGGTCTACAGGAAAAATGTAGGTATTCTCTTACAAATAAATGTGACAATATTGTTTTCAATATTAATAATAATAATAATAAATTATCTAGCAGCAAATCGGCATATTAGAATGATTTCTGAAGGGTCATGTGACACTGAAGACTGGAGTAATGATGCTGATGCTTCACAGGAATAAATTACATTTTAAAACATATTTAGATAGAAAAATGTTAAATTTAGAATAGTTATTTTAAACCGTAATAGTTTATTTTCGTTTTATTTTTAATCAAGTAAATGAAGCCCTGGTGAGAGATTCCTTTCTGAAACAAACAAAGTTTAAAAACACTAACATTTTATAAATAATGGTTTACTGTTTTAATTTACTTTAAAATATGATTAATTCCTGTGGTGGCAAGTCTTCAGTGTGACGTGAACCTTCATAAATTATTCTTATATGCTGATTAATGTTGGAAACTTGTGACACTTCAGGATTCTTTGAGTAATAAAAGTTCAAAAGAAGAGTATTTATTCTAAATATTAACTGTTTTTATTATGTTTTTACGCCAAAAGCAAACGTATCCTCTCGTGCAGAGACTTTGAACAAGCCGCGATTGAAACTGTCACCGAAGACACTGAGCGTAAGTAATAGTCTATCATTTGGGGAAGGACATCCCTTAATTACAGGTTGTCAGAAAATGATTTTTAAATGAATAAATCAACACATCTTGGGATAGTGTTTCCTACTACTTGTGGTTAATTACACAACAATGAGGATCATTGTCTTGTATATGCTTACAATTACCCACTGAAAGTTTGCTCTCATGAGAAGCACTCTGCGATGATTAATGTAGAGCAGCTCTTAACCGCAAGACGCGTGTCACATATCAAGTTAAGAGAGGATCTCAATCCCTGGTTTTTGCACTAAAGCGTGACTAAGAAAGCAGACAAAGGATAAGGTTTGTTTCAGGGAAGGAATCTCCAAATGTCAGTGTTAGTTTGCTCCTGAATGAGTCTTTGGGTGCTGCTGTGAGGAAACTGGAATCAAGAGACTATTTCAGGCCTGTAGACTGGGCTGTAT
This sequence comes from Carassius auratus, assembly GCF_003368295.1. NCBI lineage: Eukaryota > Metazoa > Chordata > Actinopteri > Cypriniformes > Cyprinidae > Carassius > Carassius auratus. The sequence goes on from NC_039266.1 coordinate 12,745,276, forward strand.
GTGAAACCCAGTCATTTCCAAGGGCTTTTAAAGGTAGTTTAAAAAAGCTCTCCTTCCTCTCACCTTCAGGATACAGAAGAGTGCTGACTTCTGCAGTTCTATAAGGAACCATGAAAAAGGGATTCATATAGGAAACATACAGAAGAATAACTTATGCAGGCATGTCACAATACAATTCTGGTCACAGCTCATTTCAAAATTCTAAGAAATAATTAAGAGATTATATTTTGTATTTTGAAAAGAATGGCTATTTATTTATTTTGTTTGTGCCGTGGCATTATTTTAATGACAATAAAGCACTTTTGAACCAAAAGGAATGATTCACTATTGAGCTCATTGCTCTCAATTGTGAATCTTTTTACTGTAACAAGTACTTTACTGTAAAACTTTTTTTTAACTATAATAATTTGTTAAAGGCTGAACAACAAATACTTCCATCATGCATAAACATATAAAATAATAATAAAATATCTTGAGCAGCAAATCAGATTTATTTTTACAAATTTGTATTAGTGCTGTCAAGTGATTAATCGCGATTAATCGCATCCAAAATAAATAAAAAATTGTTTACATTATTTATGTACGTTTACTGTGCATATTTATTGTGTATATATAAATACACACACATACAGTATATATTTTGAAAATATTTACATGTTTATACATTTAGATATTCATATACTTATATTTTATATTTTATATCATATATAAATATATTTAATATTTAAACATAACATATACACATGCATGTGATTCTATTTATATATACATAATAAATAAACAGTATGTAAACAAAAACTTTTATTTTGGATGTGATTAATCACGATTAATCATTTGAAAGCACTAGTATATATGTAATAATAAAAATATATAAATATATTTAAAAATGGTAAGAAATCCAATTTCATTTAATTTTGGAGTAAAATATCACCTGGGCATGAGAGGTTTTGTGAGATTCACTCATCTATCCATTTCAAAGGAACCACACAGAGCTTGATTTAGACTTGAATTGATTAACTGATTAATCACTGCTCACTCTTCAGTTTGGGCAAACAGTAAATTCACACGCCTCACCAAATAACACTAATCAATGGCAAAACACTGTGCTCCATTGGCACCAAGGTGCTAATGAACGTAGCACTTAGCAGATCAGGGGAAGGGTGCGAAAAAACAGCAGCTTCGTGTCAGAAGAATTCGATGGAGGCGTTGTGGTCTGAAATAATCATTTTACCACTAACACCCACACAGGCAATGAACTTGTAGATAAGGCAAACATATGTTCTCACTCTGCTACTAAGCCTTTGTTTTGTTTCGCTCCTCGAAAAATAAACAAAAGCTTTTTAACAAACCGAAAATGAAAACCAGTTTTGACATGAGCTGACAAAATCCAACAAACATTCCTCGCAACTTTGGACTATGGGTATGACAAACTTATTTTGGATCTCGGGAAAAGAAATTAAGACAAATATGGGTTAATTCAATAAAAATCTAAAAAGGGAGCCTGTTGGCATTTAGTGCGTGAGCTCGCTTGGATTCAAGGCTGAATAAATGTTTAAAATTAGCCTTATTTAAATGATAATGCCTGTAAAACCTGACACAAATCTGCTAATTTCTTCTTGGTGAATCACAGCCAAACCAACTGAATTATGCTCATTGCACAACTCAACACCAGAGCAAACATGTGTGTGAAACTAAACTCAAAGTGAAACTGAGATTAAAATCTTGTGGCTTTGAAAAATCGAGTGGGAAGCACCAATGTGGCACCGTGGGTAGTTAACTCCAATGAGTCTGGCACTTAAGAGTCTGTCAAGGTGCTAATGTCCTATTATCAAACCCTTTGTGTTTGGAGAGGCCTCTTTAGGTATCAACAAGTTGCCATTAATGTGCAAGTTCATGTTTAGATTAGTGACCCGACAATCGTATCCTCTGGCAGGCCGATTCAAAGCTTGTTGAGGGATGGGCATTGGAGGGGGGTCAGAAGACGTTTCCCTCCCCTTCACCCTATCAACTCTTGACACTTCGTTTGAGGTCCCACATTCTAATGCAGCCAACTTTGAAAGTCGTTTCCTTAGAAAAACAGATGACAGACATTCAAGGGTGAGTGATGATGCAATGGAAGGGCTTTGTTTTCTCACCAAAGTCCGCGGCTGCTGGTGCGACGGCCGTCAGGGGGGTCTATATGGGACGGTTTGAGACAGCGGCGTTCAAAGACAGGCTAATGGGGTCTTGGCGCAGTGTGGGACCGCTTGACAAATGGGTGCTGATCAACCCGCTACCTCCTGCTGAAAGCAGTGGCTCCAAACATGGGGAAAAGTCGCCTCTCAAATGGTGGGCTTTGGGGGATGGAGGAACTGGTATCACTAAACCACGACTTTGCGTTATCATTATTCGTTTTTTACCCGACACGTCGCGAGCCGTGATAAGAGTTGACATTCGACCCGAGCGGCTGATGATGAATGTCCAGAAGCAGAAGAGATGTTAAATGACATTAAACATCTTAAAACGAGTCAAAGGGAAACCAAGTGTTCACTACAAGGAGGGGTTGAATAAAATAAAAGTGGATAAAACTATTTAAGTAATTTTATTACTATTTAAGTAATTTTATTTTATGCTATTGTCATTTATCTAAAAAATGCACCCATCCCAATATAACAAGCTCATGTGATTCCACACATGAGTCTTTCAGTGTCCAGTGTAAGGTCAGTGAAAATCCAGATGCTCCTATTAGGCAAGAAACTGCAGGAAACGTTCTGGTGGAAATCACATGACAAAGGCTCCAACAAAATACCAACTCCAAGAACTTCTAGTGTTTTTTTTTTTTTTTTTTAAATTTTGTGTGTATATATGTAGATGCTCACTTTATTCCAATCTATAGACATCTGCATAGCAACAATCATGGAATAATCCATGGAAGCCAAGGAATAAGTATTCAATTTCTTGTTATTTTTACCATTACCAGTCTTTCTTTCGTTTTTTTTTTTTTATTCAAAATTCAAACAATCCTGAAAACATAATTCATTATGTTTTCCACAAACCATGTTTTCAACATTGATAATAATAAGATTTTTTTTCTTGAGCACCAAATAACATATTATAATTTTTCCTGAACGATCATGTTGCACTGTAGATTTGATATTTGATTTATGGTAGAAGTATTGCTGCTGTAAATTCAGCTTTGCCATCATAGGAATAAATGACATTTTACTATTTAATGTTATTTTAAATGGTGACAATATATATTTTGACTGTATTTTTGATCAAATAAATGCAGTTTTGGTGAATATAAGTGATATATAAAAAACAAAACAAGTGATAAACCAACCCAAATTTTAAAAAGTAGTGTATATTTTCATGAGGCCTATCTTTAGTTTATTAGTACTGAAGCCATTTTAAATTAAATTTATATGAATAAATATGATTATTTTGCAGTAGTGTAACGCACCTCCTCAAAAATCTCTTCCATATTAGAATGCATGTCTGTTCTAATTTAGCATTGAATTTAGCTTGATTTGCCCCAAGCCTTTTTAATATTGTTTGAGCCTATTTTTAACACAAGATCAGCTATAAACATCATCATTTTTTCAAGATTTTTTTTTTTTTACCAAATGTGAATTTTCCCCTTTACATGTAATTCAATTAACAGGTCTCTGCTTAATGGACTTTAAAAACACAATCAGCCTTGGAAAAATAATCCTCCTCCAAACAATGTAGATTAGGTAAGCCCCTTTTGGCTGTGCTTTTACGTAAACACATTTCCTACAGGTGCCATCGTAGGCCACAGAGACATTATGCAAGGCTTAGTCCATGTCAAAGAGAGAAGACGAGAACAGCTGCCGAGTTGAGTAACATGCCGAGACCCCTGACAGAGGCGGCCTGCTGTACTAACGTCTCCAGCCCTGGGCCGGAGGAGACTTCAAACAGCCCAGCACCCGGCGGGAGATCTTCTGAAGACAGACACAGCAGCCTCTCGGCCATGAATCAGGCCTGTCAATAGCTGCCCATCCTCTCAACAGGTGTCCGATTGTCGCACAATCACTTTCTCCTCGCTTGTCATAATGAAAGAGCCATTTCCCAAAGCATTCTCGCCATGAACGGGCTTCCTGTTGCAAACAAACAAGCACATAATGAAACATACAAGATCCCAGGGCTACAATTAATTGCTCGAGAACAATATCTCAGTTCTGTTAGGAAGTCAAAGCGAAGATGTTGTGGGACACCAGGAGAACTGGTCTTTATAGTTATGTAAAAAGACTTTCAGATCTTTTCAAGCTTTTTATGCTTCCCGCAGACTGAACTGAAACAATCTGGCTGAAACTTTAGAGAAACAGTTCACCCCAAAAAAGAAGCTTTATTCCATGGGACACAAAATAATGTATTTTCTGTTGTAGCTTGCACTTTTCTGGATGATGTTTGAAACTCTGGTAGAACTTCACATGCTATTGCCTCCTTAAAGGAATATCTCACCCAAAAATTACACTCAACTTCTTATGCGTATAACCTGTATGAGTTTAACACACAAAAATGACATGAGGGGAAGAATTCTGAAGAAACAAAACAGCTGTTGGTTCCCAATGACTTGCATATTAAGGAAAGAAATACTATGGAAGTCAATGGAGACCATCAACTGTTTGATAACCATTATTCTTCAAAATATCATCTTTTATGTTTAATATAAGAAAGAAACTCATAAGGTTTGGAACGACATGGGGGTGAGTTTTCATGTTTCATGGGTGACTGATGTTGCATTCTTCATTGACAACTAAATTAATAAATGGAAAAGTTTTGTTATTTGTCCATATAATGAAAGTCAATGGGGTCCAACACTGATTTAAACCTTACTGAATCTCATTATATGGACAAAAACAGCTGAAACATTGCTTAAAAGCATAAAATTTTTATTTTGGGTGAAACATCCCTTCTGACTAGGCCAACTCTTGAAACAATATGCCAAACGGCTATTATATTTTTTTCTATAGGACTAAAAACAGAAAGCAGCCAACCCGTAGTTGAGTTTCGAGAACTTCTGGCCTCTGCCGGTCAGTTCTTAGTCTTCATTTGAGAACTTCAGAAACTGCCAACTTCAGATCTCCCCTGATGTATGAGGTTGCACTATTCCCAGGCCTCAGCTTGAAGGCTGGATGCAAAGGCTCTTGGGAAAAGAGCAGCCAGCTGAGCACAGCGTGCACACGCAGCAGCAGCCAAATTCGCCCTGTCACATTCAATTTCAGGGCCTCCATGTTGTATAAGCAACACCTCGTGCAGGGCTCTGTGAGCTCCCCGCTTTGACATGTTTGTTGCCGCTGTGGGCTGACACTTATGTTACTTCAGCTCTGTAGAACATGGACAATTTAAAGGCTCTAACAAGCCAAAAATGGACACGCCGTTCCTGGAATCAAACACTCCGGGATCAACATGCTGGATCAGTTCAAGCAACTTTTGAAGTACTATTTTCACAGCCGCACTAACAATGACACAAAAAACTGCATTCAAAACAGACATTAACCAAAAAAGACGTGGAGCTTAAGTATGTATTTTGGCCTCTGGTCAGTTCGTTGCACAAGGCAGACGAGTGAATGCAAACATATGTTGGGCAGATGGCATTGCGTAGCTGGCACGGGGTCGGCGGGGGCGCTCAGCTGTATATCTAAGACGTCCAGGCCCTCCAGGAATGCACATGGAGGGCCAAGGATCAGGGCAGGAGGGGCGTCAAGCTATGGAGGCTTGAGGGCTTCATCAGCAGTGAGAAAGAGCAGGGCCCTGGGCCCTGTGAACTGACAGGCTCTGCAGGAGCCAGGAAAGTGCAGGAGCAACTCCACAGCTCTCTGCAGGACTCTGTCAATTCTACCAATGAGTACGTGTCAAAAAGTGACCTGGGACTGCAATGGGGAAACATCACACGGCTCACCTCCAATCAAAATCCTGTGAGATATAAGATACAAAATGTACTGTGGCTGGTTTAGGAATGTAAATCAAGAAGACAGATTAAGTTTGATGTTACTCACTGATATGACTCTTCTCTTATGGTCTTGAATGACAGCATACTGGTAATCTCCAGGAAAGAGTTATCAATGGACCCCATTACATTCCCATTGGCTACACAGTTAGTAAGATAAGACTGTACATCTGAACATCCCAGGCACACATGCTTTAGCCCACATGCATCGCAAACCCCATCCGTATAAATGTGAGGTTGATTCCCCAACCTTGATCACGCATGTCCACCTACCACATAGTTGTTAATCTCATAGTCTTAACTGACAGTGCAATTCTTTGCTTGAAACATTTTACAAAGTAATGATTACCGTCCAAATACTGTACACAAATGTGTTTTCTCTAGCAGTGGTTTAGCCTGGATTCAAAGATCTAGTTTACTCTTTGTGATTTGTCCTCCAAACCAAAATTTATAAATAATAGGCTAAAATAGTGCTGACTTATGAATCCAAAATGGCAACAATTGAAATAGAAATTTTCTAAAAGATTGATTTTATATAGAATTTCTAAATCTGAGAAGTTAGGGTTAGGGTTAGGGTTATGCACACTGTTAGATGAAAGACCATTGCATCAGATGATTTTGGTCCAGTCCCTTTGGACAAAATGTGAAGTTGTTGTGTTTTTCATTAGTAGGGCAGAGCGGTTTCTTGTGTTTACACATTACAAAATACCGCATCAATAATTGACAACACTGGGGCATGTTGTCACAAAAGGTCATCATATGTTTCCTATACAGAAATCTTTGGAAAATAAGCCCACCCTGAGAAATATTCAAGGAAATGAAAAGTGTGACAAACAGTCCCCGGCTACCACAAACTACACAGTGATAGAGGAAGAGCTCTGCTCTCATTCTTGCTGAAGTGGATTATAGTTCGAAGCATTGACTGCAAACTGTGGGGCAGAGGAGCAACTTGGGCCAAAAAGTGTCACAATCCAGAACCACCCTGGGTTCATTGTTCTGACTCCTTTTGTGGCTTGATGCCACTGTACTAAGGAATCTGGAAAAGAAAGGCTCCCTAACAGTCAGTCATGCACCAGTGCTTTTGGCAACAACAAGTCCATGGCCTATATTGCCTCCAGTTTGCTCTGACGGCTGTGTCCCCACAACAGAAATCCCTATTACTGATTATAGAACGGGCTTTATTAGAGAGTGGAGCTTTGAAGGGCAGAACAAAAGAGCGTCCTATGTTTAGATTAGATAATGTAAGCAACCGCTTTTCTGCATGGATGACACTACACAATAAGCCACCTCATGAATACTAGCCAGTCCAGATCCTAGGGCTCTTTTTGTTTTATAATTACTGCAAGGAAAATGAAAAAAGAAAACCTAATCAAACGTGGTCTGGTCTGTCACTAAACCACGCTTATCATTAACAATGGGGATAATGGCTGTGCGTGTTCCGATTGCCTGAATGTCTAAACTGTGCTAGCAAGTAACTGGCTAGCCAGATATATCCAAGGAAACTCTGCAAACAAACAATGCAATAAAATATCTGTGCACAACATGTTCTCCCCAATGAATCTTCCTAATGAACACCTCTTATTGACAGCACACTGCATGATGCTTTCAGATCTGTCAGCACAAATGTGTCAGTCGGTTTGACATTTTCCCAATATCAGTTTTGTATCCCAAAGCAATCAACGAATCGGCAAGGAATGCAGTAACTGGCTTGAAAAACCGTGGGAAAAAGGTGATGAAATACCAGCCTGCCGGACAAATCATTTCTTTAAAATCATCTGTATCTGGAACTCATTTAACATAACAATCACAAAGAAACCCAAAACCTTCAGGCACTTTAGTCACACGGACAATGTCTGAATGTCACTGCTTTGGATGCAAAATATCAAACCAAGTGACATCAGCCAACTGGTGTTACAGTAATTTTAAATGAATCCTTTTTCATAATTTGAAATGTTTTGTCTGAGTTTATTTTTTTTTTTTTAAATGTCACTTCATTTTACATTTAGTTAAATTAAAAAACTGCATACATTAAGTGTAAGAGCTATAGAATGATATTATGATAGATAGATAGATAGATAGATAGATAGATAGATAGATAGATAGATAGATAGATAGATAGATAGATAGATAGATAGATAGATAGATAGATAGATAGATGGATGGATAGATGGATAGATGGATGGATAGATAGATAGATATAATGATCGAACAATAGTCAGACAGAAAGACAGATGGAGGGACAGACATGGATAGACATATACAACAGAGAGACGAATGGATGGATGGATGGATGGATGGATGGATGGATGGATGGATGGATAGATAGATTGACAGACGGATAGACATAGGGACAGACGGAAAGATAAAATGATCTAATGAGCGACAGACTGACGGATGGATATAATGATTGAACGACAGACAGACCTGGTCATGGCTAGCTGGAATGGAGCTCCCAATGCCGTGGAAGGTCATCTGCACAGGTGAGAGGGTCAGGTAGGTCATGAACTCGTTCTCAGTTTGCCGATCTGAGTACTGCACCTGCATGAGAGGAGAGACGGAGGGAAGGGAGTATTAAATATTATGTGATGCATTTTTCAGAATGTACTTCACTGCGGTTCTGACCTTGGAAAACCTTTTGTGGGAAAAGTACAAACTGGATCCTCAGACTTGGCTGGTAGTTTGTGCTCACTTTTACTTGATAACAGCAGTGGTTTTAGATTCTGATCTTCATCCTCATGAATGGTTCACAATCTATGCTTTCTCAAACGCTCGAATGGCGAGTGATAGAGTGATTTAGAGGCGAGCTCTGGCCCCGTTTGGGGTTTCTGAGAACACCTCTGCACGTCAAACTCCACTCAGCAACACCCAAAGGATTATGTGTGTGTGTTTGTGTGTGTGTGAGGATTTTGGAAACTATGCTGGGCCACTTTGATCATGTTAAGCCTGACCTATATACATATCCAGGCAATTTTTAATACTTTTTTTATTTGCAGAACATAAAGAAACTGCTTTTTCATTTGATTTACTTTTAGTGCTTTTTTATTTTTATTTTTTGGTTTCATAAATAATGACTGAAACTGAATTTTAAGATGAACCGTTTCTAAAAAATTCAGTGGATATAGATCTATATTACTAAACATAGAGACTTGGGAACATGAGAGTTGTTCCATGGGAAAAATGTCTGGACAGCTGGTTACAATGTGTGAAAGTCTGCTTCCAGAGAACTTCTTAGCACAAGCAATTTCTTGGACTAAACGCTGATCATAGATTTAAAATAAATAATTGTTACTGCATAAAACTGAGAATCCTGAGGAGAAATTGAATGAGTGCAACATCACACTGAAGGAATCTCACTCCATGGATGTGTGTTTATGCTCAGTCTTCAAGTGGTCTGATGGGCCAGATCCACGGGGCATTCCGCTGTGAAGTGTGTTTTAAAGACAATGTTAACAACACGGTTTGTAAGAAGCACAATGTGTGATTGGCGTTTATAGCTCCAGGAAACAGGAACTCTGACATATACAAACATCTTGTGTCTGGTGAAGAGAACAAATAAATGCCTCCACTGACTTGGTTAATATTTCTATTATATTCTGCACAAACAGATCATGTTCTTCATGTTATTATTTCAATTTCAATTGATTCCTTTTTTTCTCAAATATTGAAAAATGCAATTAAGTGCATTTACGTTAATTAACCAATCATCATATACGGAGTAACTAATTTGATTACAGTTTTGAACCAATTAACAGCACTATTTTATAATTACAATAACCCTCTTAATATTATTAAATATAGTAACTAAATCAATTATACACACAAAAGTAATACAAAAATCTATAATATAAAATCTTACTTTAAATATCTTCATATGAGTGGAAAACTAAATCTAATATAAGAACGTAGTATTAGTTATATATAATTCTATATATTCACATGACATTAAAAAAATATTTAAAATTAAAAATATTAATAATAAAATATTTACAAATGTTTTATAGAAATATAAAATAAAATAATATAAATGAATCCAATTCTATGGATTACAATTCTATGGATATTTAAATACTAGTTTTTATTAGTTTTAAATTGTTTTAAATTGTTTTAACTAATTTAATTTAATTTTAATTAGTTTTAAATACTTTAAAAATGTTATATTTAACAAATTACATTATTTAAACTAATTAACAATTATATATATATATATATATATATATATATATATATATATATATATATATATACATACACACACACACACACACACACATAAATATATTCAAACACACGTTATGTTAGTATTATGTATGTTAGTAACTATGTATGTTCATAATTAATTTTTTCATATATATATATATATATATATAAAACACACTACATCTGGGCCAAATGAAATTCATTTAGCTAAATCTGATGTGTTTGAGCTGTATTGCAAACATACCACAGAATGTGTATCCGTTTGCAATGCTGGGTTTGATTTAAAACTTTTCCTAATGCATTTAATTATGGTGGAGTATCGTCACTTTGAGTAAATATCTGTGGGCCACCATCAAGCTTAAGACACCCAGATCAGTGCCAGCTTCCTGTCAGCCTCAAGATTCATCTCCCTGACAAACTTTGTTTTTCAAAGTTCGCTCCTCGCACAAATACGCCACAGCAATACAGCTGGGCCCCATCAGAACGAGGCAAAAATCAGACCATAAGGGATTAGCACGTCTAGCATGTGTTTGCTAATGAAAATCCCATCATAAACACCAGCTCCAGAAACAGGGAAAGGGCAAGAGGGACAGACACAAACCGTCCCGTTCTTTGATGCGTTTGATGTCGACTGTGTATGAGACGGAGATGTGCGATGGAAAAGGAGCCAAATCAAGCGAAGGACTCTGCCAGTGCTATTTGAAGTGCTTTTTACACAGACAACACAGCAGAGTACGGGGGGTAAGAAAAACAAAAAAAGAATAAACTCCATCACAAGGCAGATCTTTTGGCACAGATGTTTAAAACATACATCATCTGATAGTTTTTTATTTTCATTAAAGTGGGATTTGCTACATGGCAAGGAAGAAAATTAAAACAAAATGTGCAACATCTTGCCTTTGACTTAAGCACATGAACCAGTGATTCTTATCAGGATGATATTGGGGGTGGATTTAACACGACTTTGTCTGATAACATTATATTGCAGTTAAATATGTGCTAAACTAGCAGTTCGAGCCATAACATGTCTCTGTTTATAATACGTCTAGCTTCAGCATGTGCATTTAATGCTCTCCTGGACAACGCGTTGAACATTTCTACACATAAAAGTAGGGAAATGTCTAAAAATAAATAACTACACACCTAAAAACAAAGGTTCTAAAAAGGAATTTTTGCAGCAATGCCATGAAGAACCCAGTAGTGCACAACAAAATGAAATTTTGTTTTGTGTTGTGTTGTGCTAATTTTGTTGTGTTCCGCTAATTTTGTTGTGTTCCGGCTTGTTTCTGTTGTTCTGTGCTAATTTAGCTGTTTTGCGACTTGTTTCCAATGTGTTGCGACTTGTTTCTGTTGTGTTGTGGTAATTTTGTTGTGTTGATGCTTCTTTCTAGTGTGTTGTGCTAATTTTATTTTTTTTTATGCTTGTTTCTGCTGTGTTGTGATAATTGTGTTGCGTTGTGGCTTGTTTCCGCTGTGTTGTGCTAATTTCCTTGTGTTGTGGGATGTTTCTGTTGTTTTCCGAATTGTTTCTGTTGTGCTGCAGTAATTTTGATGTGTTGTGCTAATTTCATTGTTTTGTGGCTTGTTTCTATAGTGTTGCAGTTTTGTTTTGCAGCTAATTTCATTGCTTTTGGCTTATTTCGGCTTGTTTGCTAATTTCATTGTGTCGTGGAAATTTTATTGAGTTGTGCACTACTGGGCCACCGTCAGAACCTGGCAGTGAACAGTTCTTTAAAGAACCAGCCTAAAAACATTCGTCCAGTATAAACAAACTTTGGTGTATTTGAAATATTTCATTGATTTTAAAAGGAACCACAGACGCCAATAAAGATTTTTTTTTTTTAAGAGCGAAGGCAAAATTTTTTGCAAATATATTCACAGCCTATCTATAGCATCTGAAACCAGCTAGATAAAGCTCCACTTTTTCTACCAAATATGGCTCCCTTTGCACATCAACAAATTTGATACATGCCGGATTTTAAAGTTATAACATAAATATATCTTTAATCGCCTCATAAGTCATCCAAAAAATTCTTCACCAATTTTTGAGTCAGATTGGAAGTCAAAGGCGTACCAGTGCCAAAAACATCTTCTGAATCAAATCGTTAGCCATATCAATCCACTTTTGTAATTGAAATCATGAACCTGATGCTACTGTTGAGTTATACAACCTCAAATGTTCCCACATCAAATTAAATCACTTTCATATCATCAGTCAGTGCTTTGCAATTAAGGGCACTATGGTGGGTTACAGGTTATAGAGATGCTGCAGGTGGGCAGCATGGAAATTAAAGTGTGATTAAAACCTATGAATGGTCAGTCATAATACTGGCTTCACTGCCATTTTTTTTAATGTAAAACTTCAGGTATGGGCTTAGCTTTGCAATTATTGATAATATTAGAGATATTAAAATTCTGACCATTAATATTACCATGTTATGGCAGATAAACATTTCTATAATGAACAAAAGTATTGGGACTATTACATCAACAGGAACTGAGTTTTGGAGTTTCTGCCCTACCAGTATACGGGCCAGTCAAGTTCTTCCACACCAAACTCATCCAACCAATGTCTTCATGCACCATGCTTTGAGCACTGGGACAGTCATATTGGAATATAAAAGGGTCTTTCCCAAACTGTTCCCACAAACTTTGTAGCAGAGCATTGCTCAGAATTTCTTGGTATGCTGAAGCATTAAGACCAAACCCACGGAACCAAACCAAACCCACGAAAAACAGCCCCTATACCATTATCCCTTCTCCACCAAACTGTATAGTTGGCACAGCGCAATAAGCCAGGTAATGTTCTTCTGGCATCCAAAATTGATAGCCTGAGATAATAGCTTTTGGATAAAAGCGTCTGCTAAATGCATAAAAAACCTAGTCTCGACCATAAGACTGCCAAACAGAGAAGCATTATTCATTACTCCACAGAACAGGTTCCCACTGCTCCAGAGTCCAGTGGCAGCATGCTTTACACCCAAGTAAATAACTCCAATGGAATCAGCCGAGCATTGGAGATTTTTAGCTTCAGAATTCTTTGACCTTACTCCATGACTTTGTGGTCTACCACTTCATGGCTTAGTTGCTTTTGCTCCTAAATGCTTCCACTTTTCATACAATAGACTGTAAAAATATCTAGCAGAGATGAAATGTGTTCGATTTTCATGAAGATGTGCCACATCATATCAAAAAAGACTTAAGGCTATAACGGTGCTTCAACTGAGTTAAGGGTATGAATATTTATGCAAAATACGTAATACAATTTTTCCTTTTTAATAAATGTATAAACTTGTTAAAACCTGTTTTTTTGGCTTTGTAATTATGGTGTATGTAGTGTAGATTGTTGTAAAAAAAAAAGAAAAGTAATTTAAAGCAGTTTAACAAAGCAGCAATAACATACATATACTTAATAACAACAATAATTTTGCATGGCACTGTGTATATTGAATCTACAGATATTAATACATTAATTACTATATATAAAATTAATAAATTGCTAACAATCCTTTAAAGAAATTAATAATGGATTAAATGGATGCATTATGGTCGCTTCCATCACCTGCATATGAAGCGATTTATGAAGTGATTTATGGCATGACTGCAGAGCAGTTGGCGTATAGATGCTGAATGCTGCTGCCCGTGATCAAAGCAGCACCTCACAGAGAGATGCATGTGTGCCTAGCACTGGCAGGATGAGAAATCCAAGCACAAGTTCTTTTATCAGCTCGTCTCCATTCATCTCAAAACGCAGCCGCGATTCACTCGAAGGTCAGAAAACATCAATGGGCATTATTTGAAGAAATAACTGAGAGCCTGTGATCTGAATCTAGGTATGCTGGTATTTCTAGCCAAGGTTAGAAACCATGTGAGAGACAGACAAACAAAAAGAGAAACAGAACGGCAGTGAGCAGAGGGTGGGAGGAAACAGAAAGAGTACAATTAAATAAATACAGAGGGGAAACTGAAATGGGCATGAAACAAAGAGAGATAAGGTGAGGGTCTCAGAGTACATAGTCTAAAACTCAAAAACATTCAGAAAATCTTAATTGGCAGCTAAAAATTATACAATAAGTGTTATTTTCTATTTATTTTTACATACCACATAAAAAGCAAAAAAAAAAAAAAAAAGCAAAAAAAAGGCAATCATATTACTAAAACTGGGAAATTTCAACATTTCAATTTTCATTTTTAGATCTCTTGGATTAAACAGCATCAATAAAAAGTAAAACAAAACAAATCAAAACAAAAAATGTCAAAGCCAGAATGAAAAATGTAACCTAAATGAAAATACTAAGGTTACTATTCACTCACCTAAAGTATTACTAGGAACACCATACTAATACTGTGTTTGACCCCCTTTCACCTTCAGAACGGCCTTAATTCTACGTGGCATTGATTCAACAAGGTTCTGAAAGCATTCTTTAGAAATGTTGGCCCATATTGATAGGATAGCATCTTGCAGTTGATAGAGATTTGTGGGATGCACATCCAGGGCACAAATCTCCTGTTCCACCACATCCCAAAGATGCTCTATTGGGTTGAGATCTGGTGACTGTGGGGGCCATTTTAATACAGTGAAATCATTGTCATGTTCAAGAAACCAATTTGAAATGATTCGAGCTTTGTGAAATGGTGCATTATCCTGCTGGAAGCAGCCATCAGAGGATGGGTACATGGCGGTCATAAAGGGATGGACATGGTCAGAAACAATGCTCAGGTAGGCCATGGCATTTAAACGATGCCCAATTGGCACTAAGGGGCCTAAAGTGTGTCAAGAAAACATCCCCCACACCATTACACCACCAGCACCAGCCTGCAGAGTGGTAACAAGGCATGATGGATCCATGTTCTCATTCTGTTTACGCCAAATTCTGACTCTACCATCTAAATGTCTCAACAGAAATCGAGACTCATCAGACCAGGTAACATTTTTCCAGTCTTCAACTGTCCAATTTTGGTGAGTTCGTGCAAACTGTAGCCCCTTTTTCCTATTTGTAGTGGAGATGAGTGGTACCCGGTGGGGTCTTCTGCTGTTGTAGCCCATCCGCCTCAAGGTTGTGCGTGTTGTGGCTTCACAAATGCTTTGCTGCATACCTCAGTTGTAACGAGTGGTTATTTCAGTCAAAGTTGCTCTTCTATCAGCTTGAATCAGTCGGCCCATTCTCCTCTGACCTCTTGCATCAACAAGGCATTTTCGACCACAGGACTGCAGCATGACTGGATGTTTTTCCCTTTTCACACCATTCTTTGTAAACCCTAGAAATGGTTGTGCGTAAAAAATCCCAGTAACTGAGCAGATTGTTAAATACTCAGACCTGCACGTCTGGCACAAACAACCATGCAACGCTCAAAATTCCTCAAATCACCTTTCTTTCCCATTCTGACATTCAGTTTGGAGTTCAGGAGATTGTCTTGACCAGGACCACTCCCCTAAATGCATTGAAGCAACTGCCATGTGATTGGTTGATTAGATAATTGCATTAATGAGAAATTGAACAGGTGTTCCTAATAATCCTTTAGGTGAGTGTATTTAAACAAATGTAATTACTAAAAAGTATACAAAAAAAGTTAAAAAGTAAATACTGATATCCTTATTAATGTATTTTATTCCCCAAAAAAGTATTTAAAAAATCTATATATATATATATATATATACAAACTATTGGAGAAAAAAATCCTACTGTAACTTTGGTAATGAAGTCAACACAGCAATAGTAAAAGTTGAAAAACATAATTTATATTATTTACATTGAGAAGTTCATAAGCTCTGAAGTATACAAGCAGGGTGGAAGACTATGGTAAATAATGTTTCACTCAGTTTCATATGAAGTGATAAGATGAATGGGGTTCATAAAATACTCAGGACTCATCCCTAACATGAGCTCTACCTACTGCTCTCCGTTCTCCCAGACTGCTTTGCAGCTCACAGGCTCAGCACAAAAGGCCCTTTATGATGTGCACCTGACATGCGGCGAAGAGCAACGTTCCCACAGAGATTGGCTTCACTGCTCCACCTCTTCTCTCCCTTTCGTCCTCTCCGAATCTCTGTGTCCCCAGCCTAGGGAGTGAACGTTAGCTAGCAGGGCTCCGGTTGCTTGACCAAAGGGGGATTTGGGGAAAGATCCATCTCTAGATCCGTCTAAAACTGATGCTACTTATGCCAAACAAGTCCCCCAGCTGACCAAGAGAGGCTCAAGAGTTTAACCAGATCACTGAAGGCTACTAAACAATCTGTCAGATGTCAGATCAGTCGACAGGAAAACCTTTGTTCACCCAAAAATGCTGTCATCTGTCATCATTAAACCCATATGGCTTTCTTTCTTATTCGGAACATAAAAGAAGAAATTCAAGCTTAGAGAACCGGATCTTTTCATTAGTTTCGTTTGTTTTTGAAAAGTGTAAAGAGGTGCTTAACTTTCTTTTGTTACTGGGACATGTCAAAATAAATGAAATTCAGATTTTTGTGATTCATTTTCAAATAAAATAAAATAATCTTTAGAAAAAGATTTAAAAAAAAGAACTTAAAGAACTTTTTTCGGAAATTATTTTTTTAATAGACAAAATTGAATGAGTGAATGAATAAATAATCTATGCCAAAATGGGTAACAGGATTTCAATTCTCAGTTCTCACTCAGTAGTCACCAACCGTTGGTTTGTAATAGGGGTGTGCCATATCATACAGTCCATGATAATACCGGTATAATACTTTACATGATAAAAAAAAAGTGTCACATCACGATATCAATGATATAGTGAAGCAATGACATATGACACACATGGTGACTGTGTTGGAGACACGTGCAGTGTAAATAAGGGGTAATAAGGTGTTTTTCTGCCGGTGGCAAATTTGTGTGTGCGGTCACACTGGTGCAACCACCGCGTTGACCAACTCAAAAGTGCTGTTATTTCTGTTTGCAGAAACATCAAATGCAAACGAAGTGAAACCACGCTACATTTCAGCTGCGCGGTGTGGACCGTTTATCAGCTCGAAACACGACACAAACAAACTTGTTGGAGCTCAGAACAGCTTTACTCGGGAGCCAATGTTGATTTCATGAAACTCTTTCTGCACAGATGTGTTGTAGAAATAGTCGAATGCATTACATAATTAATTTCAAGGTTTGTACACCCTTTTGAGAGAGACCTCCAAGCACTTTTTAATGACTTTCAAGCATTTCACAACTATTTCCAGCACTTTAAAGCTCTAAAACAGGGGTGCCCAACCCTGTTCCTGGATATCTACCATCCTGCAGAGTTCAGCTCCATCCCTGATCAAACACTACTGAACCAACTAATTAGGATCTGAAGGAGCACTTGATAATTACAAACAGGTGTGTTTGATAAGGGTTGGAACTGAACTCTGCAGGAAAGTAGATCTCCAGGACCAGGGTTGGGCACCCCTCCTCTAAAATGATTCAGTTTGAATGTTATTTTTAATGGGATGACCAAAATATACTTTGTGGTAAACCAATACGTATGTAAAACTAAAAATAAAAAACTCACAAATCAAAATTATAACCAGCAGACCGCAGCAGAGGAGCACTTATTGGCTTATTAGTCATTAATTTGTACTATTGAAATGAATGAAATGATAAAATCACTATTATTAGATATCAAATCATCAAGAAATCAGATTTTGTCAGACTTTTACAGTTTCTGTGTATGAAGGGAGAAAAGTCATAATGTCTCTCGAAAAAACTAACTTTTCTTCAGTTTGTTACTAAATCACACTTAATCACTGTTGGTCAAGTGGAATATTTACATTTTCCAAATCAAAATTAGATTTTGCACTTGTTACTGTTAATAAAAGTAAATTTGCATGCATCTTAACTCAAGCTTGGTGCTTTACAGTCAAATCTTTGAAAAGGGGTTTTTATCAAGCTAGGTGGTGCATTACAAAATGGGCTTAATCTCCTGTTTCCAAAATGCATCACAAAGTGCTTGAAAAAGTGGCCCCTGTTTGAAATTGTTTAATTTGTATGTTCGTTTATTTTTATTTATTTGTGCTATTTACATGTTTAAGTTTTTTTCAAGTTTGTAGGTGTCAAGGTACAGAAACCATATAATTAAATGTAATATAGCACTGGATAGTCTTCAATGTAAAAATGAAATATACAATCAAACCAACATTTATTCAGACACCTTTCAATATTTCTCATATTTGCTATATATCAAAAATTATATCTGGTGTCTGAATAATTTTTGGTTTGACTGTTAAAAATACAAAGTAATTCAGTCAAGAGCAGTGAGTGATTTTCATTTTCATTTTCTTGGATTAACATTATAGCAGCCAGTCGCTAAATTAGGCGCGGCCACTTTAAGAGACGATGAACGCATCCAATATAATACACATCCAGTTTTTTCCTCAACTGTTTTCTTTCACTTAAGAAATAACTGACAGTTTTTTCGAGCATAATTTCCAAGGTGGATATTTTGACATATTTTGTATGTATTTGTCGGCACAAGAGCAAAAATAAGCAAATTCGATGTTTAAGTGTTTTGAGACGCCTTTCTCTGCGTGAGCCCTGAACACCAGAACACCGCAGTGCTGAATTGGGCTCTTTCACATCTTTTTGTTTGTTCAAACTGTGATTTGTTCGTTCAGGTGCAGGAGGGACTTCGAGGAAACTTCGCAGAAGAGAGCTCGGTTTAGTGTCACTGTCCTTGATACGCAGCTCTTGATCTCTCTCGTGCGCACCGAACACAGCGCGCGAGTTACCAGCTACTCTCTTCAACTTTTCCGTGTCTTGTTTTTGGATGCTTTAATGTTTAAATCGACAAGCGGTAAGGCTTAAAAACATGTGAAAAAGATAAGCCTTCGTGACGATGCGCAGTAGTGGCCCGTCAACTGTCCTGAGCATCATTTTAGTCTGGCCTCAGCCAGTCGGTTATATAAAATATCAAGGAGAAAGTCATCATAGCTTGCTTAGTATAGACCCAGCTCCCAACCCAACTTTGAGAATAGATTAACAGTGATATATTTTTTATCGCCCGATAAGAGTCTCGCGTTAACGCAGCACGTTAACGCCGATAACGGCCCACCACTAGTATAAACAAAAAACTAAAGAATAATAAACAAGAAATGAACATGTATATTATTAGTGACTGCACTTAGTAATGGAAAGCAATAGTAATTTTATGATTAAATAATATACATTTTAATGCTCCCGCACACCACCCCCAGCACTAACAAATCTGCGCCTGGCGCCACCATCCGAGAACTCTCAAATGTTAGTGTGGATCCCTGGGGTAATAAGGTATTTTGATGCCTACTTAAACGCATACACACAGCTGCTGCTGCCACCTTATGACAATAGATTTACACTTCGAATTAGGTAGTCGGTAGGGGGGAACCAATCACGATTGTTAAATGAGAAGATGCGAAAATCCACGTTCATTTTCAGCTTTTAACAACAGCTCTGTGTAGTAACAGCTGCTCTATGTGAAATTTTCCTGTCTAAATGAGTGATTCTTGGCTGGAATAAGCAGGTCCACAAATTATCCCAATAAAAAAATTGGTACAGAATAAGCAGGAAGACACTTTATGCTAAAAATCAAAGTCTGGCAACGTGAGACTAATTTTTATATAGCACAAAATGGGATTCTGCAATCGTTACAGGCCAAAGAAACCTAATCTGATTCTATTTAGGGCTATTTTTCTAATGATCATGAACATCTCTGCATGACTGAAGACAATGGACTACCTAAGAGTCCACTTAAGAGGTAAACGTGGGCACAAACTCAAGTAAAATGTAAAAAAAAAACTACAGAAAATAACAGCATTTCACTCGTACCACAAAGATAGAGAGAACGAGAAAGAGAGAGCATATGTTATGCATTACTCAAACGACTCTCAAATTATTTCTGCCCTACTTCCATCACATGTGGCCTGAGACAACAGGGAAATTAACAGCAAACAAACTATTTTCTCCAACCCTCTCTGCACCAGCACAGCTTCCAAAATGCCAATATACTGATGCCCTATCTAATTTTCAACCTCTGGCCAAATTCCATCAATCAAATCACTTTCCTCTCAGAGGCCCCATGTGTCTAGTTGAGGCCCAACAAGAGCGAAAGAACTGAATGAACCAATCTCAACTGAAAGTCAATGCCAAATAGAGCCTGTGCTAGGTCTTTATTTTTACAAGGCATCTATTAACTTCTCGAGATTAGAATCAGGATTGAGAGGAAACAGACGCATGAATAACCACATGACAATGAATACCACATCTGTAGTGTAGAACAACTGCTTTAGGAAACTGACTGAACACCGGTTCTTGTTGTGGCTTTCCCAAACCATTTCAGGTGTTTCTGTTGCTCCAATGCCAATGAAAAGGGCCTCATAGGGGCTTTCATAACAGCTCTGTCAGGTCCTAATTGAATCACAAACCTGGTCTGATTTAAACATGTCCTTTGGCATGGTGGATAGCATGTCTGCTGCTCTGATTAGAAACAGTAAGGCGTTTGCCAATAAGTGCACATTATTTTGCACAAGAACATCTGCCAACAAACACATGAAAGTCTGGAATCTACGATTCAGCGCTAAAGAAGCAGCTCAGTGGTTTTGTTTTGCTTTTGGTACATTCGGGTTTTCATTACCAACCCACATCGTTCGGCACATCGTCTCAATGAAATGCGTATTTCCTGCCTTCCTCCATTATACACTCAAATCCTCCTGATAGAAAACACCAAGGAATGGGGGGGGGTCGAGACAGGCGGGATTCTTATCAGAGTGTTCGAGGGGGAAAGGGGTTCGAATGTGGAGTAATTCACACAGGCAGGTTGGCTCATCCCACACAGCTGGCCCTTTAAGTGAAACCTGCTGTTTTCATCACTCTCCTTCTTCAGGTTTCAGACAACAGGAAAGCTCCGAGCAAAAACAAAGGCCTTTTCAAAGGCAACCTCAGCAGGTTAAGATAAAATGTTTTTACTGTCCAATATGAAAAGCACCTGCTGCTAAATTAAGTGGGTCTGGGTACTGGTGTGTGCTTTTCAGTCACTGGCTTGGTTTTCTTTAAACTGTAGTAGGGATTGAGGACACACACATTGGGGATCAAGGAAGGTACAACTAAGCAGAGATTATTAATAATAACTAACTAATCAAAGTGCCAATTACAGTATTCATTTAGTTTGACTCCTGTTTCCATCTACAACGTTTTAGCAGCAGGTTAATAAAAAGTCACATTGAACAGTATAAATTTATTGTATAAATTCCATTACCACTGCATACATAATACTAGTGTTGTCACGGTACCACAATTTCAGTATTCGGTACCGATACCAGTGAAAATCGACGGTTCTCTGTACCAATTTCGGTACCAAAGCAAAACACAAAAATAACACTTTTTATCACTAAAAATAAAACCAATGCCATTCTTTATACTTATTTACAATTGTATTTAAAAACTTTCTACAAGTAATATAATTATGAAAAACAGTAAACTAATTTCACCCAAATTTAATTGGTCTTTTTAATGAAATTTAAACACATTTTATTTTTTGGTAAACAAAGGGGATTTGCTATTAAAATTAAAACATGGAAGAAATATTGTGTGATGTATTTCTTTAAAAAAAGTTTTATTCATTTTTTCAACAGTAGTAGCCGTATCACATACATTCTACTAAATAATAGTAATATTTCTAGCACAATGCCTTTATGTAAAAATGAACTTATTTTGATGGGTTGCTATTTTCAATACCTATAAATTGACACTGGTTTTAGTCAAGTGAAACGGTAAAATGCTTGTGAAGTGACTCAGAACAGTTCTGGTGATGTAGTCTATGTATTTCTGTCCTCATTGAGACAGCAGATGCTGAAATTCCGTGACTGTCCATATTAAAATGTAAGTTTCATTTTCATGACTGGATTTAGAAATTCTGTCCGCGTTTTCTGCTTTGTGGTAATCATATCGTTGTATGCGTCAAGAACCGGGTTGAAGAACTCTGTACCACCGGTACTTAAGGAAACCTGGTACCGTGACATTTTCATTTTTTTAGTACCGACTTGGTACCGAAGTACCGGGTCTTTTGACAACACTACAAACCATACAAACACACACACTTTTATTGTTATACTTTGTTTTTTATATTTTATATTTTGTATAACACATAAATACACTACTGTTTAAACGTTTGGAGCCAGACAGATTTTTAATTTTTTGGGGAGAAGTTAATACTTTTATTTACCAATGAGGCACACAAATTTCAAAAGTAACACTTTTATAATTTTTCAAAAGGTTTCTATTTGAAAGAATCCTGAAAAAATGTATCATAGTTTACACAAAATTAAGCAGCAACTGTATTCAACATTAATTACAGTTAGAAATGCTTATATATATATATATATATTTTTTTTTACTGTAAAAATAATATTTTACAATATTTTTATTTTTTATTAAATAAATGCATTATTGGTCAAACTAAGATACTTCAGAAGCATGGAAAAATCTTACCAGACTTATTTATAATATATATATATATATATATATATATATATATATATATATATATATATATATATATATATTTTTTTTTTTTTTTGCAAATAATACAAAAGTGCTTGTGCATGATCAAAAAAATATATATAAATAATATAAGCTAAATAAATAAGAATTCCATTGGTTTATTCCAGAACCAATTATTCCATGTGGTTTATTAGGATCGGACAATATTTGGCCAATATGCAACTATTTGAAAATCTGGAATCAGAGGGTGCAAAAAAAATCTAAATATTGAGAAAATCACCTTTAGAGTTGTCCAAATAAAGTTCTTAGCGATGTATATCACTAATCAAAAATGAGTTTTTTTTATATATTATATTATATTATATTTACAGTAGGAAATGTACAAAATATATTAATGGAACCTGATCTTAACTTAATATCATAATGACTTTTAACATAAAATAAAAATGTATAATTTTAACCCATTTTTTTAGCTATTTCTAAAAATATATCCCAGTGACTTAAGACTGGTTTTGTGGTCCAGGGTCACATGTAACAATTATAAAAATTATAATGCAGCCCTATGACAAACAGAGCCGTGGAAGACAAGTCAGCTAAAGACATGGTGTTATCCTTTGCCTGCAATGGTACACAGACAGGAAAAAGGGAAATGTAACTGCGAGAAATGACTTCCCTGGGCTGTAGAAACATCAGTGACAGAAACAGGCAATTCCACATTTCTGTGGTCTCGTCCAGATGGACGAACAGTGCAAGCCAAGCAGATCAATTTTAGGCTCCGCGAGAGATGTTATGAAATGTTGAGGTCTGGTTCTCTGGGTAGAGCTAGCAGTGGAGTTTGAGCATGAGAGATAAACAGATCTGTAAAATCACTTCATTTATTCCATACCTGGAAGCCTTGAATGTGGGCTAAGTACTCCAGCTGCTGGGAAGGCTGGATGGAGCCACAGGCCAAAGCAGGTGCTTTTCCCTTCAGGCTCAGGGCCTCAGCGGTGGGCGAAGTCCCACTCAGCAGCAGCTCTCTTGCAATGGTTGCAGTGTTGCCCACCGACGGGGTGTAGAATGGCCCTGTGGACCCTTGTCCAATGTCTTTGGGTGTCAGGTAGTTTCCAGGGGCACCGGGGACTCCCTTATTCCGACTCGCTTCCATTTCTTGATACACATCCGGGGAGAGGTGAAGAATTCCTTTTTGTGCTATATAGGGATGGAAAAATATGCACGGTCATTGCTCAGCTGAGAGCATGTTTCTTAAAGGGGTCATATGATGCTGCTAAAAAGAACACTATTTTGGTGTAATGCAATGTGTTTATGTGGTTTAAAGAGCCACACAGATGGGAAATCAAAAATTACCTGTATTACAGTGTATGATGTAGCTGTCCATCAGTGTAAACAATGTGCAAAGTAATTAAACCAAAAAGTACACAATTTATAAAGTTATTGGCTTCTAAAGTAAGGAGTCGTTCAAATCTTTTGCCCATCTCTATGTACGTCACTAGGAGCACTTTGCATAATAATCTCCGCCTACCATCTTGGGAGAAACAAAACTCTGACCAGCCCCACCCCCCACACAGATGCTCTGGTTGATGTGATAGCATCATGTCGAGGAGACAGTGTGTTTTTAATTGTAAAGGCAAGTTTGTTTTATTTTCACTGCCAAAGAATGAAGATCAGAAGAACCAATGGCTAAAATTCATTTTTACCACAATACCAGAGCAGTACAACAAATCCCTTTTGTTGTGTTCACAACATTTCACTGATAACTGCTTTTCTAATCTCGGTGAGTACAAGGCGGGATTTTCAAAGCGTTTGGCCATAAAAGAGGGTTCATTACCAACTTTATTTGGACCAACATGCATCTCCGAATCACAACCTGTAAGTATGATTATGAAGTTATGTGTTTGTTTTCTCCCGAGCGTCTTATCAGTATGTCGCGCTAGCACTATATGTTAACCCTCTGGAGTCGATTAACGCAGATACGTGTTATGAGTCATTTTCCCCTGATAACCCCGAAAAGAACTTAAATTAAACGTTCAGTTTTAATCGTACAGATAAGAGCAATACATCAAACGAATCTGTAAAGGGTCTACTTTTTTTTGCATACAGACATAATAACAACAAAACGTTGTGCACTTATAAGATAAAGATAACAAACAAGGTGTGCTGTCTGCAGCTTTTGTCTGCGCTGATCTTCATTTACAAACACGTCATTAAAATGAAGTGTAACTCCGTGAATACTCAACGAAGAGACATGAGAGAGATATCTATAGAAAGCTTGACATGTCTACTTTAAAACTAAACAAGTGCTGCCGAAAACAGATATTCTGTGATAAAGTAATCCATATGAAAACAACGCGATGTCCGTTTTTCAGGTCTCCCTTCATTATATCTAATGTGACCACACCTCCGCGCTGAACGCGCTATTCAGATTCAAACTAAAGCGCGTGGCTTAGAATACGCCGACACAGAAGAAAAAGCAGCGAGACTGTTCTTCACTGTTCTTCTTTTTATTTTACTGTTTGCTTCGCGATGAGAGGAATAAGACACAATTCACCCCAAAAAGATGCTAACGCATTGTTTACCGTGCAGTTGTGTGCGGAACAACCAATCAAAACTATGTTAGTTGACCAATCAGAACACAGTATGCTACCGAAAGGTGGGGTTTAAGGAAACTGAATCTTTTGAACAGCTTCGCGTGAACCGATTGGGGATCTCTGAGAATTGAGGTAATTTTAAAATGATATTTTGACAAAATGACAATGTTTTTTAACCTTGCATGGATTTAAACCTGTTGTACAGGACTTATAAACAGTGATAGGAAGCTTAGAATTTTTCATCTTACTGGATCTTTAATACATGAGGTTTATTTTCCATATAGTGCACAATTATTGTTTCTCCATATCAGAAGTCCAACTGTTTCACTCCGCCAGCAGTGTTTTTCATGGTGAGTGTCATGCATATGTCCAAATCCACTATAATTTAATAAATAATAGTGTTTTTGTGTCACAGAATGTAGAATGCTTGAGAGGGTTTTTTTAGGCGAGTACTTTTTAGTACTCGGTTAGACTTCGAATATGCGGTTTGTTATTAAAGATAACATCTATTTGAAATTTTGCTTTAACGTTTTGGGAGATGTGAGCTCCATGGCGTTAGCAGCCATTTTATTTTCTTTTTTTTTAAGACTGATATTTTTAATAAACACTGTTGTTTTAAACTTTCTAATCATCAATAAATCCTGAAAAAATTAAGTTTCCACAAAAATAATTAGCAGCACAACCATTTTTTTTTTTGTTATAATAATAAGAAATTTTTCTTATGCACCAAATCAGCATAGCACATTACAATGATTTTCGTAGGATCATGTAATACTGACGACAGGAGTAATGGCTGTTTAATATTTTACAATAATGCTGTTTTTGCTGTATTTTTAATCAAATAAATGCAGACTTGTCAGCACAAGAGACATATTTCAAAAACATAAGAAACATATTGACCCCAGGCATGTAAATGTTTCAAACTATTCTAATAAAAAAATAAAAAAATACAAAAATATATATACATACATATATATATATATATATATATATATATATATATATATATATATATATATATATATATATATATATATATATATACATATATATATATATATATATATATATATATATAGATGAGCTATTGCTTTTCTAATTGATCTGACTTATGATTTCCACCTGAACAATGATAAAAAGTGGGGTACTTTCCCCAAAAGAGAAAGTGTGTGTATTTTAAACATCTGTTAAAAGTAAGTTTAGTCATGTAGATTACAGCATTATAAATGACTTTCAAGTTGACAGATATGGACAAAAAGCCAAATTCTTCTTCACAGAAGCCAGTACAGAGTGATAACAAGAGCAGCTGCAGCGACTGTCCTCATCAGTGCACAGATTCTGCTTCCTGTTTGTGTTTGCTGTCCTGAATGAAGTTTCTAAAAGCAGCCGGCTGTTCTCCACAATTTCTGACAACCCAGAACAAGCAACAGCTTAGTGTTCGGGCCATAAAACTGGTAAATATTATCCCAGAAAATTGTGAGAAATGTAAATAGGCAGTTCCTCTAAGAGCTGCAGTGTGCCGTTGACGCAATCCTTTAATTCACGGAAAGAGAATGTAAATGAAAACCAGCAGTTCGGAGT
The DNA here is from genome assembly GCF_003368295.1 of Carassius auratus. NCBI lineage: Eukaryota > Metazoa > Chordata > Actinopteri > Cypriniformes > Cyprinidae > Carassius > Carassius auratus. Next base: position 12,772,062 of record NC_039266.1, read on the forward strand.
TCCTGTCAGCAATTTCAACAAGGCTGACTGGCAAAGAAGGCAACTGACACTGAAAATTAAAAATCTCACATGACAACTTGCATTTTGCATTACACAAATCAACATCCAGAGAAAAATGCAGACTTAACATGGTATAAAACGAGAGATATGAGCCAGAATGACATCAATTTGGGAATTACGGCAAAAAGCACATAAACGCTAAGAAAAAACAATACCACCACCCCATCGGCACCCATTTCTCTTTCTTTTTCTCTTTCCCCATTCCAACAGGTTCCACCCAGTGTAATGGGCTGAATTTGAGAATGGTGGGCTGGAGATTGGCCAGCTCATGGCCCAAGCTGTGATTTAAAACAGATAACACACAAGGCCCAACTGTAAATCAACGCGATGGAGCAATGCTCCAAGACACTAAACACTAACACACTGACATATTCGTACACACACGAGCAAAGCGCTGTCTTACACATTCAGTTCTTGTGGAATCCTGCTCTACTTCTTCCCTTTTTAACACACAAACAGACTCTTTCTCACACGCACACTCACAAAAAAAACACCAAGAAATAAATTATGGCCACTAATTATGGCTGACGAAAAGCTGCTGAAATGCTTATCTAGAATGGAGATCTCATGTTTTTTTGGACTTCTCCTAACATCATGTGGGAATAAAAAGCCTCAATTAAGAAGATGTGTTGCTTTTCTGGGACATAACGCAACGCTGAGACCTCCCATACATCCCTTAATCCATCCCTCCCGCCTCATTTCCTTCATCCGTTTATTACTCCACACACAAATTCTAACACATATGCCATGTATCTCCATGGGATTGCACATTCAGAAGAATGCATCATGGGATTAAAGCTCAAACTTGTAGGATACCAATGCAAAAAATTGATTAATAATGCCTGACACATTGTCTTGTTACTTTAAATACAGCATGTTACATGAGCCCTGAGACCATATGGTTGTGCCGAACGTGACTAAATGTGCAATTCTTGCTCATTTTGTACCATTACACTCTTGAGAGGGATCCAACCCTGGGCATTTAGCTCTGTACGTCACTTTGAAGGCATTTAAGCAATAAGGTATGAGGTATGTTTTTATTAAAACAAACACATTTCCACTGTTTTTTATTTTTTTCCAATGCAATGGGATACATAACATCACAAGCTAAAAATTATCCAGCCATCTTATTCCAAAAATGTTTAAAATGCAATTTCCATCATTTCTACTTTAGAACACAATTAAACACATTTGTAATGTGGTGAAAATAATCAAAAAATATAACATTGACCAAAATTCTTCTGCGATGCATGTATACACACTTTTGGACAACCAGTGAGAATGTGAAACTCTGATTTAATTTTTTTTTTAGAGAGTCCACAGTTCAAGAAACACTCAAGAATGCAGAGCTAAGGATTAAAATCATAGCTCTTACAAAGTCAAAATGCAGCTGATATAAATCTGCACACTTAGCAGTGACGGACAAGGTACCATAAATCTGTTTTGGAGAACCTGGTCTGTGTTCACAAGGGTGGAAAGGAAAAACTTAGTTCGCAGGTCACTGACATGTACATCTGCTCTGAATTGAGTTTACACCCCTTGGAGACGTTGATTCTCTCCCTGGCAGATCTCAGGAACCGTAAATTAACCAGCATTATTCTGACATTAAAGACTCTACGGTTGAGAAAGTCTGTGAAGTCAATTAGGAGATAGATGGAGTCGAACAACACCAGCACGATAGAGCTGAGCTGGAGAATGGATCCTTTCCAAAACAGAGCAAAGGCCAAAAGAAAAACAGACAGATGAAGAGAAAGATGGATAATTGTGTTTTAACATGAGAAGTTTATGCTGCATTGGTGCAGCATTGAAAAATTTCCAAATTCATGTTTTTCACACACACGCACACACACACACACACACACACACACACATATATACACAGGTGCTTCTCGATGAATTAGAATGTCGTGAAAAAGTTAATTTATTTCAGCAAATCACCTCAAATTGTGAAACTCGTGTATTAAATAAATTCACTGAAGTAGTTTAAGTCTTTGTTTTTTTTCATTGTGATGATTTTGGCTCACATTTAACAAAAACCCACCACATCACAATCTCAACAAATTCGAATACTTCATAACACCAATTTTAAAAAAACGAAAAGAACATTTTAGTGAATTGTTGGCCTTCTGGAAAGTATGTTAATTTACTGTGCATGTACTCAATACTTGGTAGGAGCTCCTCTTGCTTTAATTACTCCCTCAATTCAGCATGACATGGAGTTGATCAGTTTGTGGAACTGCTGAGGTGGTATGGAAGCCCAGGTTTCTTTGACAGTGGCCTTCAGCTCATCTGCATTGTTTGGTCTAATGTTTCTCTTGTTTCCTCTTGACAATACCCCATAGATTCTCTCATGAAGTGCCCCAAAATGTCTTGGTAAATGGGTGCAGTAACTTTGTTTTCCAAAAAAACACAATGGACAACACCAGCAGATGACATTGCACCCCAAATCATCACAGACTGTGGAAACTTAACATTGGCTTCAAGCAACTTGGGCTATGAGCTTCTCCACCCTTCCTCCAGACTCTAGGACCTTGGTTTCCAAATGAAATACAAAACTTGCTCTCATCTGAAAAGAGGAGTTAGGACCACTGGGCAACAGTCCAGTTCTTCTTCTCCTTAGCCCAGGTAAGACACCTCAGGAGTGGCTTATCAAGATTCGACAACTGTATCCAAATTCCTTGACACATCTGTGGGTGGTGGCTCTTGATGCTTTTACCCCAGTCCTCAGTCTCAGTCCATTTCTTGTGAAGTTCACTCAAATTTCTGAATCGATTTTGCTTGACAATCCTCCTAAGGCTGCTCTCGGTTGGTTGTACATCTTTTTCTTCTACACTTTTACCTTCCACTCAACCTTCTGTTAACATGATTGGATACAGCACTCTGTGAACAGCCATCTTCTTTGGCAATGAATGGTTGTGGCTTACCCTCCTTGTGAAGGGTGTCAATGATTTTCTTCTGGACAACTGTCAGATCAGCAGTCTTCCCCATGATTGTGTAGCCTAGTGAACCAAACTGAGAGACCATTTTGAAGGCTCAGAAAACCTTTGCAGGTGTTTTGAGTTGATTAGTTGATTGGCATGTCACCATATTCTAATTTGTTGAGACTTTGGTGTTTTTTGTTATGCTGCAACATGTAACATGTGAGCCAAATCATCAAAATTAAAAAAAAAACCAAGGACTTAAACTACTTCAGTATGTGTGTGTTGAATATATTTAATACCAGAGCTTCACAATTTGAGTTGACTTACTGAAATAAATGAACTTCTTTACTACATTATAATTTATTGAGAAGCATCTGTATATATATATATATATATATATATATATATATATATATATATATGCTGCTTCATAAGACCGATTCAGCACTGAAACAGATGTCAACAAAAACAGAAGCTTAAAGGGATGATAAAAATGATAATTTGCTAATAAGTTTTTTCAATGTTCTTGTACCTCTCTGTGCCTTGACCGTGGTAGTACCCTTGCTATCTATAGAGGGTCAGAAAGCTCCCGGATTTCATCAATAATATCTTAATTTGTGTTCCAAAGACGAAGGAAGTTCTTACAGATTTGGAACGGCATGAGGGTGAGTAATTAAAGACAGAATTTTAATTTCTGGGTGAACTATCTTGTTAAAGGAATTGTCTAGAATTAACAAGTTAAATTGATAGTTCACCTAAATATTCAATTTCAATCATCACTTACTCACCCAGAAGTTGTTCCGAACCTGTATGAATTTCTCTCTTCCGTTGAACACAACAGAAGTTATTATGAAGAATCTGGTAAACCATACAATTTTTGGTTGCCATTGCCATATATGCCTTCCATATCTCCAATCATATCTATGCAACAAAACGGTTTCTCTTTTCAACTTGATTTCTTTGCTTTCGATTAATGTAATTAAACAAAAAATTCCTTCTACTAGATTCAGTTATTTAGGGTAAATGTTAACCAAGTAATCAAGCACTTCAAAATAATTTTTTGCTGAAACTGCAGTTCCCAGAATACTTTACTTGGAACTTAATGAGGAGACTAACAAATGATGAAATTAAGTGTTATTGTATGTGTTTTTGAGCAATATGAGAAAAGTGGAGACTGATAGTGTTTAATGTTATGTTGTAGCAATGTTCTATTTTGTTGGAATGATAAGAAGAATATAAAATACACCGAGTTACCATTGTGCAGAAGAGTGGAGGGATTGGCTTATGCTGTGGACCATTACAGTACAAGTTATTACTGCTTTGCTCAAGGAGGGTTTAAATGCTTAAGCATTTAGCATGCTAACATGTGCTATTGATAGCTAAAAGCTTGTTAGCTACATAGTACTAAAATCTTTTAATTCATTGAATATATGAAATTGGATGTATTAATCCTGCCAGGGAACCATATAAAATCATTTTGAGACAACCTAATTGGGGAACTTAAAAATGACTTCATTGAGTTCGTGAGTTGATTAAGTTTAACTTATTTGATTCATGTGTGACTGATGTACATGATTAAACCTAAGCCCAACCAACTTTTGTGGCATAATACTGATTAAAAATAAAACCTTTACAAAAAATCATGTTACATGTTGCAGCTAAGTGTTAAGCTAAATGCTTGCTTTCATATTAAGTCCCTCACATATTTTTACTGTTTTTAATAAAAAGAGGGACAAAGGGAAATAATTTTGCTACTGATTTTACTGATTTTGAACCCAAAATCCTGATTTAAGCTAAATTTAGTTAGCAAATTCTACAATGTTGTAATTCAAGGAGAAATTCTCAACAGCATATTTTAAGTTAAGCTTTTCTATCCTAATTTAAACTTAAATTTCTTTAAAAAATTAAGGCTTTTACGGACAGACAAAAGAAATTATTTACAAAATGGTTGAATGTAGTTTGTTACAGTATGTTAAGCGATTCAAGCTGAATTAACTGTAGAATTGTAAGAAAGAAAATGAACTGCTTGCTGCAAGCACTATAATAAAGGTTTTTCCATCAGACAAGAGCTTTCGTCAGCATGTGTGCAAGTTCCAGGAATGTCACTACATAGTTGGGTCAAATATACTCCAATTTTAGACCACGAGTGACCTGATTTAAAGACAATTTAGAGAAGCTGATGTTTTCATAGATTCATCCAAAGCAGTTGTCAAACATTGCTTCAAATCAAGCAACAAAACTGCTTAATTACACAATGCGGTTCAATGAAAATTCAATTAAGATGTTTATACGAGGATGCTGGTCGTATCACTCTTTTTTTTTTTACCATTTCTGCAACCTTCATTACTGTTAGGGCTGTTTTAGCATTTGATGATTTAAATTCTTTTTTTTTATCATGCAATTTCATATAATCCTGAACTCAAGTGTCAAGTAGTGCCAGATCTGCATATTTCCACAGCAGAAAAAAAAAGACTGGTCTGGAAAAATTTAATCAGGACCCAATAATGCCAGAGGCCAGGGGTGTAATAATGTCCGCAAGTTCACAACAACAACTACAACTCAGTCTGGCAAGAGTGACGCAAACCAAAACTAGATCACTGCCATTATAATCACAAAGCTGTTTGCAGAGATGCTCAATTGACAGACACTCTGTGTATATCTTAATTCTGTTTGTTTTCTCCATCTGTCTAAAATGATTTTATTTACAAATGTCATATGTGTGAATTGACTGCTATGATTTTTAGTCATTACACAACATCTAGCCACATCAAAGCAGCTTGTGATTGCATAAGAGTGATTTGAATTACTTAGGATGTTAAAATATATTGGCACAACTCATAAACAAAGACATGATGTGCTATGTTTGTTTGCAGGCCGGCTACGCAGGAACGTTGCCAGTTACATCATTTCTCATCTCTCAAAGTCAGAGCTGGGAATCATTGGCCGATGTTGGGAGAAATTGGGTCCTTACTCAAAAATCAGGTCTCCATTAATAGTAGTATCAGTTACAGTTATAGTTATATCAAGAGCACACTAACATCAGTAAAACAATATGTGTAGAACTGTTTACTATATAGTAAATAATAAAACAAATGATAACAGATGAAAGGAAGAGTTTTCATTAGGCCATCCAGAATCTAGATTACTTTGTTTCTCCATCTGAACAGATTTGGGGAAACCCATTATCACATGACTTACTCAACAATGGATCCTCTGCGGTGAATGGGAGCCATCAGAGAGAGCGATTAAAATATCACAATAACCCACAAGAGATTAAGGGTGCTTTCACACTAGCAATTTTGGTGTGCACCCAGGGTCGATTGACGTCAGAATTCGGTTTGTTTGGATGATGTGAACGCTGTCTTCCATACTCGGATGCGCACCCGCGAACCGTACCCGAGTCCGCTTAAAAACGGTGGTCTGGGGGTACGCTTCATGTGAACTCTGGTACGGTTCGCTGCTTATGTGAATGCAATCGTACCAAATCACGGAAGTGAACCGCTGTTACCACTGCAGAGGATCTGTCGTTAAACAGCTGCTGGCTTGATGACGCAAGCGAACCGTGGTTCGGACTCAAATATTATAATATGAACACAGTCCAGCGGGGGCAGGGGGATGGGGGAGCAACTGAACTCGGGTTCGGACCAGGCATAGAGTCCTCTATTCACAACATTGCTTTCGCCAGTAAAAAAAAAAAAATGTTGTCTCATCGGAATCAGGTGAGAGATATGCACAGCAAACATAAAAAGTTAAAAATAATTTTAAGCAAATAAGTCAGTTGTTCCTTAGGGTGCTTTCACCGTTTGTATCACTCTGCTTGCAGTATTTCTCATAGGGAGTGTCATGGCAGTAGGGTTGGTGGGAAAAAAATCTACGCACGGATGCATCACGAATCTCTCTCCAATGATTCTGGTTAGATTCTGAGAATTTCACAATCGATTCTGAACTTAGTTTTTAACCAGAGGTGCGATATTGCTAAGTTTGCTTTAGAAACACCTGTATCCTGCTGGCCTCTAATTCTTCACACAAACACAACTCAAACTTTCCATAAAAGAATCTTTCATAAAGTTCGGCAAGGTTGAAGTGAATTACAAGGACATTCGCAGGCTTCATTGTACAGGATGCGCTGTGAGAGATGCACCCTTTGCTCGATGTTACACTTGAAGTGTGCGGTCTCGCCTATCAGTATTTTCCTTAAAAATGCTCTACAAATTCATGATTTATGAGGTTTGGAATGCAGTGGACTTATATATTTTAAATATGAACCACCCTAACAGAAGGCTGCTTTCAATTTCAAATGCTGACGCAGGCTTTGTTTGTGAAGACTGCTCGAGCATACGGCTGTGGGTGACTCAGTGTAAGTGGTTTAATGCACCTGCATCTCAGAATGGTTTTATGATGCAAAATTTATGTAAATACAGAAAATTATTAGGGTTGCCAGCCGTCCCTTGAAATATGGAATCATCCCGTATATAAAGGTAATATTATGCATCCTGTGTCAAAACAATATTTGATGCGATTTGTCCCGTATTTTACAAAGGCCAACACAATTTTTAATAACAAATTAAAATAAAATAAATAAATACGTATTTTGCACTGTTTTTAATTCTAATAGCAATTATAATGAAATCCATTTCATAAGTAGGCTATTAAAGAAGCTCATTTGCGTATGATTTTGGTGTCTTTGTTTACATAGAATGCACACATTTAAAGCCATTTCACACAAGCGCAGCATGTGGTAAACAAACCTGCACGGTTTAAAACATCTAAGAGCTCACATCTGCCCTCTAAACACAAGACTATCCAGATGCAGGGCTGAACGAAAATTTATCAATGTGTTTGTCCAGTAACTAATGACTTATTATGCAGCCCTAGTTTAGACCTCAGATATGCAGTTTGTTAATTAAGATCACGTCTATTGGAAAATTTGCTTTGACGTTTTCAAAGATGTGAGCTCCAGGGCATCAGCAGCCACTCAGCGCTCATGAACTACTTATGAAGTTAGTTTTTAAAGACACTCTATTGTTGTTTGTTACGTTTTTACACACTCGTGCCATTGTATAAACGCAATCAGCCATATTGCACTGCTACTTGTGTGATATATTGTGCTATGGGTGCACCGATTACGATCGGCCGATCGTTATGCGCATCTCGTCAGTAAAGCCGGTTCTCTAATCAGCGGTAAATTCCATCAGTCGCGTGCTTTCACATAGAGCAGCTGTTACTACACAGAGCTGTTGTTAACTGAGATGATGCGCAAATAAATGCTGAAAATGAACGTGGATTTGCGCAACTTCTCAGTTAACAACGGATCTGTGTAGTAACAGCTGCTCTATGTGAAATCACGCTCCTGATGGAATTTACCACTGATTAGAGAACCGGCTTTACTGACGAGATGCGCATAACGATCGGCCGATTGTGATCGGTGCACCCCTATATTGTGCTCATATGCCTTCACATCGGTTCTGATGAACAAACTCATTTACATCTTTAACAAATCTTTGAGACATTTTAGCTTTTGGGTGTACTTTTCCTAAAATATTAATAATTTTAATAAATGTTTTTTTTATTTAATAACTGAAATAAAATGACTTTTGACATTTATGTAATTACAATAAAAATGGTTATTACATTTAAAGTAAGTGCATGCATAGTGTATAATCTATTAGGCTAATTGGGTATCTGTATGCTATGCAGTACATAACCATAACTAAAACAGACGTTAATGGTCATTATAACACAGTTCAGTTACTTGCATCATTATGTGATTTTGTATGAAATGTAAACAGGCGCTAAAAAGAGCCCCCATTAAAAGTTCTTTGACACAGTTGGGAATATTTGAAGACCTAATGGGAACCTTATTTCTTGGAATTTCAGTCCTAAAAGAGATCCTCAGAACTCCCAGTCAAGCATGGCATGAAAATGGATATGTTTGTGTGTGTGCAAACCCGCCTGGAAGACCACGGGTGTACCCTGGAATAGTGTTTGGGTGGTTGATGTGTGTGAGTGTGTAATACTGTGGTCTCACAGACCCCCTGGGAAAGCACATAAGTCTAAGTGAATAGGAGGAATTCACAGGCTCTCCAAAGAAGCGTATTTGTGATTGAGCCGACTCGGTTTCTTATTTATCAGTCAAATAGATTAAACGGCCCAGCATCACCTACACTGGGGAACACAGATGAAGAGAAAAACACTTACTGTTGGTCGTTGTTTCGGGAAAAGCAGCCCTTTGTCCATTCCAGCTTTTGTTGTCCATCTGTGGCCAATGTTAAGATAATAGAGGATCGGGGAAAAATGGAGAGAGAGAAAAAGAGGGCCCGTTTAGCAAACCCCTTTTCATGCATGTCAGACAAGTTGCTTTCCCTTGTTTCCATTAGAAAGGGAGAATTGCTACCAAATGAAGACATCACGACATAAGCGTCTCTAACTTGCAAAGACTAAGTAGATGGGAGATTTAAAGATTAAGGTTGTGCGCACCGAAACAGGAAGCAGTGTATACATTCACATACTCTCTCATTAATACCCCGCTACGCTGTTCATTCTGAATGTGGCGGCAAAATGGGATAATTAACTTGTTAAAAGAAAGACAACACAACAGAATTTTTACCTTAATTTAAAAACACTGAATTAAATGTCAGTGTGCTACAATATAATCTCAAAAATTGTGGTTGGTTTATCTAAATCAGGGGTCACCAAACTTGATCTTGGAGGGCTGGTGTCCTGCAGAGTTTAGCTCCAACTTGCCACAACTTACAAGTTTCAATTATACCTAGTAAGACCTTGATTAAATGGGTTTAATTAGGGTTAGAGCTAAACTCTGCAGGATACTGGCCCTCCAGGACAGAGCCTGGTGACCCCTGATAAAAAAATATGATAAAATTAATAATAATTAATTATAATTATAATTTCTATCATAATTCTCATTCCAATAATAATTTTAGTATTTTTTCAGCCGGTGTTGTGATATTTTATAATAGTGAAATAAATTATTAAATATAAATATTTAATTAAACTATTGATTTGTATTTATTTATTCAGTTGAATGTTTCTTATCTAATTTATTTACTTTACTGAGACAATTAGTTTGCTAAATGAGAAAGATAACTAACAGAAATGTTAACAAAATGTAAAAAACAAAACAATTATTAATTAATTAAAGAGCCACACAGATGGGAAATCAAAAATTACCTGTATTACAGTGTATGATGTAGCTATCCATCAGTGTAAACAATGTGCAAAGTAATTAAACCAAAAAGTACACGATTTATAAAGTTATTGGCTTCTAAAGTAAGGAGTCGACTCTGAATCGCTGAAACGAGTCGTTATAAATTTCAAATCTTTTGCCCATCTCTATGTACGTCACTAGGAGCACTTTGCATAATAATGTCCGCCTACCATCTTGGGAGAAACAAAACTCTGACCTGCCTCACCCCCACGCACAGACGCTCTGGATGGTGTGATAGCATCATGTCGAGGAGACAGTGTGTTTTTAATTGTAAAGGCAAGTTTGTTTTATTTTCACTGCCAAAGAATGAAGATCAGAAGAACCAATGGCTAAAATTAATTTTCACCACAATACCAGAGCAGCACAAAAAATCCCTTTTGTTGTGTTCAAAACATTTCACTGATGACTGCTTTTCTAATCTCGGTGAGTTCAAGGCGGGATTTTCAAAGCGTTTGGCCATAAAAGAGGGTTCATTACCAACTTTATTTAGAACAACGAGCATCTCCGAATCACAACGCGAAGTATGATTATGAAGTTATGTGTCTGTTTTCTCCCGAGCGTCTTATCAGTATGTGTGCTGTCTGCAGCCTGTCTGCGCTGATCGTCATGTACAAACACGTCATTAAAATGAACTGTAACTCTGTGAATACTCAACGAAGAGACATGAGAGAGATATCTATAGAAAGCTTGACATGTCTACTTTAAAACTAAATAAGTGCTGCCGAAAACAGATATTCTGTGATAAAGTAATCCATATGAAAACAATGTGATGACTGTTTTTCATGTCTCCCTTCATTATATCTAATGTGACCACACCCCCGCGCTGAACGCACTATTCAGATTCAAACGGAAGCGCGCGGCTTGAATACACCCACACAGAAGAAGAAGCAGCGAGACTGTTCAAGTATTTTATTTTACTGTTTGCTTCGCGGTGAGAGGAATAAGACATAATTCACCCCAAACAGATGAACCTTGGATGGATTTAAGCCTAATAGACAGGACTTATAAACAGTGATAGGAAGCTTAGAATTTTCATCTTACTGGCTCTTTAAAAGTTGACCTCATACTTTTATGATGCAATAAAAAGAAAGCCTGGACTTTGGATGGTGGATGTTTCAAATATCCGTTTAAAATCAACAAATTAATTGTTGCTATAGTTGTCATCACAGCAATAATAATACAAATAATAATCATGATCTTTTAGTAGTAAAATAATTAAATATAAACATTTATTTGACACACACACACACACACACACACACACACACACACACACATATAAATATATATAATTTATATATACTTTATATATACTTATATATATCATAGACATCTTTACTTTATTAATTATTATTGTGTAAAAAGTTTTCCCAAATTATAAACACTAATATACTTAATTAGTATCATGATTTGTGATAAATCGTTCATTTTGAAAGTATGTGAAATGCAACCTACTAGATTTTTTTTTTGTAGCTTTAATTGCTTAGGAGCTTGTAGTGTAGCCAACTACTTTGACTCATTTAAATTACATGTTTTTTGTACCATAATAATTACTAGCAGTTGTAGCTTAAAAGTTTCAAAGCAGCTTGACTGAAACTGACCTTTTCCGGAGTGTTCTGTAATGGTGTAGATGCCTTGTAGCCCAGGTGAAGCAGCATGGCCTCAGCTGCATTACGCTTGGCCACTTTCTTATTGGGTCCAGTTCCTGTGGTCACCTCAGTATCTACTTTCACCTGTCAACAAAGACACATTCAGTGTACAAAACCAGGATTGTTAATAAAATAAGCAACAATAATGATATAATATCTAAAATGTAAAAATGACCTAGGTTGCCTGTAAAAAAGCTGTAATAATGAAAGAAAAGTCTGAATCTGGCGGAAACCACAACCAACGCCCAATCAGTAGCACTATACTCTCAAATAGTTATAAAACATAAAAACATTTTATGTTTCTACTTGGTTGTCTCTAAAACCAGACAACCTTCTTCTTTTCATATTTATTAGGAGGAAAGCAGCAGGTGGGGAAAGATGGTGTGGGCCTGAAAACAGACACGTATTGATGCCCATAGACCAGAGAGTGAACAATGTGGAAATTTTAGAAGCGACTGGGCAACACAAAAGAAACACACACAAGCGGAGTCTAATGCGACAGTGAAAGGAGCATGGAGAATCAGTTAGAGGCTGTGTTACTGCACGCTCAGGGATGCACGGAGCGCTTTAAAGTGAGGGATTATCGGATGGGAGACAGGGAAGAGAAACTTCTCCAACTTGGATGCTGTGTGATACTTGTTTATGTGTGTAGAGCTGGATGAGCCTCTGACAGATCATTCAGAATGACTCAACATGGTTTTTTATTTACTGCAGTGTTCAGTGTACTATTTATGCTGCTGAAATACTGCGGCTTCCCTCCCAGCTGAAAAATAACTTTTTTCAATAGTCAACTCTCTTTTTTGAAATCCATTCTGATCCATCCTTCTATTCTACACTACTTACTCCACTTTATACTAATTAACTTAGCTCTACAATATCCTTTAGTCTCTACCCTAATACAGCCTATCCTATCTAGTTTAGACAACTCCATTAACTCTGTACTACTTTACATCAGATTATTGTATTTAAATCTATTCTACTCCACCCTAATTACTACACTCCAAACAACTCTACACTATTCTATACAAATCTAATTTATAGTGTCCAATCTACAATATTCAACCAATCCAGTCTACACAATTCCATTCAACTAAGCACTACTTTATGCAATCCTACTCTATTTATCTTGGATATGCTTTCATCTATTCTACATATCTATACTATACAGCTCTACTCAACTCTATGTCACACAACTCTACTACACTCTCTTCATCCTATCTTGTCTACAAAACTCCACTGAACTAGGTATTACTCCACGCCATACCATTTTGATCTGATCTGATCTGTTCTACCATACTCTATATTTAACCTTACTTTATGCTATAAATCTCTACATCACTCTTTAAAACTCTAAACTATAAAAATGTACTCTACTTAATCCATCCTATCTATTCTACCCCATACTATGGTTATATGTTCCCACTGTAAAGCTTAGTGCTCAATTATGATTTTTGCTCAGATCAGATTTGTTTTTGTTGTTTTTTGCATAGCTGTTCACATTTGTGTTTTAAATGTGGCCAATATCAGATTTCCAGTGTGAACAGAACATGGTTCTGATCTGAACTGCATGCACAGTAGAACAATATCAACAGGGTTGCTTCTCAAATCTAGTCCATAACTACCCCACCCGCATTCCGGCAAATATTGTTTTAGTAAGGTTGCTTCAAACCGCATAGTTGAAAAACAACCAACGGCAACAGCAAAATTTAGCCCAATCACATGGGAAAACCATGGACTTGGCAACGTGTCATACAGAAGTAAACATAAACAACAAAAAGTAAGGGATGATGTGTTTATTTATAGTGAAATCTACTGCAGAAACCAGTGAAATTATGCGTAGGCAATATAGAAAATAAGGACAATGATGTGACAGAAGAGAGCAGAGTTTTGAAACTTTTGTGGTATGAGTCCTCATGTTTCACTTGTATATAGAGTTGTCACTGTAGTACTTTTGAGTTCTGACCGAGCGGCAACCTCCCGCTCTCTCTTTTGAAGCCAACATGGAAGTGACTAAAACTGCAATTCATCGACTGGCCGCTTGAGGCTGGCTGCAAAAAGGAGTCGATCCCATAGACTCCCCATGTCAAAATGCCCAACTTTACAGCAGAATGTTTAAGCAAATTTTGCCCTTCAAGACAGCTGTGAGGGGGGTGAATTTTTTATATATCTCATCCGTTTTAATTATATTAAGCCTTAAAGTTCTGCATAATTAAGGGTGTGGCCACTTGAGTGACAGGTGGATTGCCGCTGCTGACAGTGTCGTTGAGCTAGGTGGGCGTGGCTTCAGCAACCAGCTCCTGCCTTTTTGCCCCCTTGTCGATTGTCCGGGAGAGTCACACGGTGATGCGCTGCCAAAATGGTGACGGCCCACACTGCACACTTTGAGCTT